>NW_019735469.1:1327-61995 GCF_002891405.2 Cryptotermes secundus | reverse complement strand
TTTTCTACGTGCCGTAAAGCTACGACACGGGACACACGGCTTAAAGTCCCTCCCGGAGGACTTGTTCCTTGAATTTTTGCGCCCTTAAAAATTCAACGACCTCCGCCGGGTTTGAACCCGCGTACCACGAGTCAAGAAGTGGGAACGTTACCTCTAGACTACGGAGGCCGCTAAATTTGCCTACTAAGAAAAATCACATGCAGAGACTTGTCACCTATGACTAGACACGGAGTTTGGAATGGCAGCGAAATTTACTGAGCATGTCTCAGTGGCCGCGTGATCGAAGGCATGAACTGTCTTCACTCGCTCGGACGCTGGGATCGTGGGTTTGAATCCCACATAAGGCATGAATGTTTGTTGTGTGTATGCGTTTAGTCTGTGTTTGTGTTGTCCTGTGTTTAGGTAGCGGCCTTGCAATGAACTGCTCACTCGTCCAAGGAGTCCTTTCATCTGCCAAAAATAATTACAGAACTGAATAAGGGGCCAGGACCATGAATGGGCTGGAAGAGCCATTGAAAAAATCGGATTTACTGAATTCTTAAAACTCGCAACTGTAATTAATTACAGTACCACCGCCAATTCATACACTCTAGCATTCACTACAGCGCGCACTGAACATTCTCATTCTGCTCTGTCTCCATTGTTTGACGCCTGGTAACGTCCCCCAACGTCATAGATACCAGGCTTCCGTACTCCACCGCTCTTGTCGTCGCTGGTTGGCGTCTATCTCATAACTAACTAGCATCACAGTCAAAGTTACTTTACGACTGGCCGTTTACCACCAATCGGTTCATCTTAGCACCAAGCCTCTTCAGACTCACCCCATAAATTTAATTTTTGGCAACTGAACCCTTGCGGTAATAGTCCTTATGTAACATCCTCTCTGACGAGAAGATGGGGTTGTCTCTTATGAATACGCTTGGCCTTTCGTCAAGTGTATATTTCTCACATATAAAATGTTATTGGAAATTCTTCCTTTTGCCCGACATAGAAGTCCTGTCAGCACAGGCTTTGCAGAATCTCTATCGTACGTATCTCATGCTACAACGGCATCTTAGTCATGTGAACGGTCGTAAGCTTGACAACCGCCAAGTTTAGGCCTCTTATATTATCTGTGTCTGGCTTCGCCCTGTCCTATACCCCGAACATGTTCATTCTCATGATTTTGTGTGGCTTCTGACTGTTGCATACACAATTTTGTATATAGTGCTAATATCCATTAGTCACCAGAACCGCCTAAAATACTAAGTGATTTGTCAACCAGAAATGTGGTCAGCGGAGATAAAAACAGGAAAATGCCAATAAAACTGATGTCAAGAACCAACAAAAAAAAACACTCCTCTAAGCAGGTTAAAATCCATTAGTCACCACAGACACTCAAAAAGTAAAAGAACCGAGACGCCAATAACGAACTGTAGACAGACAAATAGGACAATTATAAATTATAAGAAGCGACATAGTGGTCAGTCCAGGGCGTCATCCGGGAGGTAAGAGGTTTTCACTTCTTAGACATGAAACAATCACTTAAATGTAATACAGACAAGTGTTATCGATGCGCAGTTCCAAATAATTTAAACGTAGCAAACATCAACATACTGTGGCTCATTTGCTGAAAGCTAAAACTGTGGCACCAGAAAAACAGCCGTTGCTAGCGAACGGCTCTGAAACAACATTCGTTTCTAGGCAACAGATAAATAAACATGTTCCCCCTGCAACGGATACGCATGCAAAAATAGAGTTACTTCGGGAAAGTGTTTTCTGCTCGGTCCGGGCCGAGGAGTTATAAGGAAGACATTAGGGGCAATCGAATCATTTCTGTATGGTAATTGGTGAGGAAAAGAGGCAGTTGGAGGGAGCCACCTTTCGGAGAGGACTTGAGCTCGTGACGCTCAAGAATCTCCACTGTTACAAGCCGTTGCTAGTGAACAGGTGGTGAAGACACAGCATGCTGAAAGTCTTAGCGGGTGCTGTGGTGATTTGTGAATTGAGGAGATCAGTGATGGTGCTATAATTACTTGTAGTTTCGAGTTGTGCATATAAATGATCAGTAAATCCAATTTCCAGTCCAAAACCCCACCTAAAGTCAGTCATTCTACATTACAATATACATACATACATACGTATTCCAAATCGCCGGAAGACAGATTCGAATTGGAGCCAAGAAAGATGAGAACAATCCTATTTCCAGGTCGCGCCATAATTCTATAATAAATACTAGCTCCCTCTCATTAGCTTACATTGTGCTGATTTTAGGCTCATAAATATAGAACCATAGATATACAGATCTGTTTTAAATAGTTCGTATAGATTTTAATCATTCTATGTAAATTTTTCCTTCGATAATGTACGTTGCAGAAGATGCACGACCGAAACACATCGCGCTTTGTGATTACCTGTTCACAAACCCTGGATGCACTAGATGATATTTCCTGTGTTCATTAAATGGAATGAAATTTAAGTCGAAAAGTTTAGTGTCAGTAAATTTCCAAATGCGTTTGTTTCGCGACCCGACAGATATAATCAATTTTAGCTCATCTCTGATGTCACTGTTATCACAGCCGACCTGAAGCCCCTAAGCTGGACGCTTGCCCAGTGCATCTATACAGGAACCTTCTGACCCAACTCCACATCAAGAAGTCGTGAGGGGTCAAATCTGGTGAGCTCGGGAAGAAAGTGACGAGGCCTTGGCAGTTAATGGGGAGATAAGTCCCGTCACTTGGCCTCCGAAATCTCCCTTGGATTTTTCTTGTGTAATTATTTACATACATTTTGTGAAAGTGGCAAATGGCCTGCGATAACAGTAAAGCCAGAGACTGGCTATACATCTGCTGTGCCATTAGAGGAACGCATGTGGAAATTCAATCACAGAAACTCTTCTTAGTTAAACTTGATATCAGTGCTTTGTTTCTAAAACATGTATAATAATGAAGAAAATATTGTGGCATGTAGACCCTTTGCTAGGCAACGGCAGCGAAAGCAGCGTTTATACAAGTCGTTACTGAGTAACGGCTACGCAAACAAGTTTTCACGGACTACTTGGAAATAACAAGAGAGGAACGGTGATTTCTGTGCAGTCCTTAAGCAGAATAGTTAGTGAGAGTCAGTTAGTTGAAAGTCGGCAGTTGGAGCAATGGTTTAGTTGTGAGATAGTCGGTAACCGGTAATAACATGAGTACGGAAACAGAGGACATTGTTGAGAACCGTAACCAGGTAACGACTCGTAAAGGCACGGCAGGCTGAGAAGACCTAGTAACTTGTGAAATGTAGTCACGCGCTGTTTTAAACATTCCAACAAATCCGATCATCAATCCAAACCCCGTCTATAGTCTCTCTATCACGTGACAATATGCTCTCCTAGAACACCGATGTGAGTTTTCGAACGCCCTGTAATGCAGACAGAAGGAAATATCACGGAAAGACTCGAGAACAGACATTCAGGTGAAACTGCAGCACCATTTGCCGGGTTCGTCACTGATAAGTTGAATCCAGACTGGGCTAGCTTATCGGACTTGTCAAGAAGCCATGTTGGCCGGTTTAATATGCAAAACGTGGCTGCATCACAAGTGACGCTGCGACCGTCACATTCAAGTTGAGCTAACGTTCGTTTGTCCATCAGCGTCTGTTCCAGGTCACGTCTGGGTTCCCTCGCAAGCAATGTGAGAAGAAGCGGCAGTTGACAGACAATATCCAAAATTATTTTGTGTGTACTGTTCAGCACCACATTAACAGACATTCAGACTCGGTGTTTGTAATAAATGTCATTTATCATTACATGAAGCTTCCGAGACAAGACAGATACGACAGCTTATGTAATTAGTTTTACATATGTAACAGCTTTATTATTATGTTCTATTCGTATATTAATTACAAATTGATTAGTACGCGGAATAAGCATTCATACATATACATATATATATCGTTACAGTCCAAACCCGTTACAGTTCTCCGTGGACGCTATGGTCCTCTTTAGCCATTCCGGAAGGGTGACTGGTTTATTGGCGAGACCGATTTATTAGCATGTTATGACTTGTTTTTCGTATCTGGACAGAAAACAACTGCATTGTTTTTGTTTACATGCAATTTGGATGACCGGAAGTGGACAAGGTCACCACGGGAGGCAAGTCTATCGTTTTCCGAAGGTGTAAATTTTGTTTTGTTGACATGTGTAGCTGCCATAAAGTGTCTTCGGAAGGGTCTAGCTGGAACCTAAACTAAAGAAAATAACCGCTCTTACATGTGGGGTTCCGAGTTCTGTATCTTGGGAACTGTTTTGTTCTTAAAGGTCGTTATGTGATTGGCTTGCGCCGATTGCATGATGAATTTGGCTGGTTAAAATCAGCCAATAGGAAATGAATTCATGTCTGGAAGAGAGGCCGTCGATTCAAAATCCTTCTTGGAGGAAGAAGCGACGCTTCCGTAAGAGACCAGTCTTCAAAATCTTGGCGTTTTGAATTGATCGGAGGCAGACGCCATTGGACTGCACTCCTCGTGTTTCTCTAAATTCATCAGTCATTCACTTTGGATCGTTAAAATTTGATAACAGAAAGGGGTCATATTACTCCGTGCTTGTAAATGAAGTTATAATATTTCGTTTCTGAATAAATAAACAGTTTGTGGACAGTAGAAGTTGTGTTGTTGATTTCGAGGAGTGGACTCGCTTCAAGTGTGCAGTTTCCGGTTGACTCAGTTGTTGCCGTAACTCGATCCTGATAAAAGTCAAGTGGTCTACCGAAGCCGGCACATAAGTACAAAGAAAGAAAGAAAGAAAGAAAGAAAGAAAGAAAGAAAGAAAGAAAGGGGAAAGGTAACAATATATTGCCTGATGAAAGGAAGACCATAACATGCATCCAGGATCTGGCAAGATACTGTATGTGATCTGTAAAGGTTTATGCATAAACAATGGTTGTGTGAGGTGGCATACGCATATTGAAGACAGTTATTATGTCTGTATATTATCATGTGCATGAGTGTGACTATAGACGGGGTTTGGATTGGTGATTGGATTTAATGACTCTTGGCTACAAATAACTATAACAGTCTCACTGGTTTAAAAACTCTAAAGATGACTGTAAGTGCAGCCCATATGAAACCTGTTTTCACTACTCTTTTCATGGTAATGGATCCTAACAATCTCCTCTGCTAACGTCTATACCAGCTGGTGAATATCCCACAATTCACTCACTGCTACAAGTGATTAACTCCCAGGCTAATGGCCATCTCAAACCAACCATTGACCTTTCTCTTCACTGACTGAGTCAGAGTCAGAGTAACTTTTCAACTGGCGATTTACCGCCAATCATGTCGTCTTGGCGACAAGCCCCCTCGAGACTCACGACCAGTAATTTTATTTTCCGGCTGAACTCTTGCTGTTATAGTAGTTATCTAACATTCTCTCTGGCGAGAGGATGGGTCTGTCGTTTACAATTCAGTGACTGAATGACTGCAGCTTCAAACTTGTACGGCTTATAGTATCTCCGCACGGACCGCGTAGAAAGCACCGTCCCATGGGAATATGTTTGTTTGCGAAGCCGTTAATCAACAATGACTCTTGTATGTTTTCTTATCTCATGTTCTTGGGCCCCTAACAGGTCTTCATTCTGCAATATCTACATCCGGAACACTCACAGATAAGCAAAAAATGAAAACCACAATGGCCTTCTGTAAGTAACTGCGTAAATGAATTCAAATAAACTGAACACACAGAGTCACAGCCTACTTAATATTTATGACGTAATCATACCGAAACAAAGATTCAGAGAGTGTTGGCTTCCAGGGCATAATTTCTATAGGAGCAGAAGACTACGTAAGGAATAACTCATATATGAATACTTGAAGTGGATATATATTTAAAATCATAATGTATCAATAGCAAATATATTTTTGATTTGTTAACTTTATTTTCTTATTGTTTGTGTTTTTCCTTGTTTATAGATCATAAATGGAACGCCACAGAAATCACAATAAGACAACAAACGTACCACGCAAAAGAAAAATTATATTTAAAGACAGAAAACCCATTCTACGGTCCAGCTCACATTGAAAGGATTCAGTAGAAGATTCCACATGCGTAAGGTTATATTTTTTCTTAATCTTCAATGTTACGAAGTGAAATAAGCGACACGGGACAAGCAACACGAAACAAGAGACAGAATCGAACTTCTTTCTGCCAGTTTCTTCTTGTTTCTCACTTGGCTTATTCTTCGATCCTGAAGATGGAGGCAGTAATTACCTCCAAAATGTCGATAATTTTCTAATAGCATACATCGACTCAGGTCCCAAAAATAAAGTGCTCTTCATCATCAGGGAAATTTTAAGTGTTTCAAAAGATATGCCCCTCTATCTGCACAAAAATTTGTGTAACAGTGAAATGAGCGGCCAAAAATTACGCAGCTTCTGGTCACCGTAGCAACGAATCTTCATATGTTAACACATTACATGAATATAATCAAAAAGTTCACGAACGAGAGAGCAGTGTCCTGTTTGAATGTATAGTGCATATTTTGTGGAAATTGAATTCTTATTTAACGTCGATTATTTATCGTCCGTCAATATTGCAACACTCTTCCATTCACCTCTCAATTCCAGTCCAACATTACACCCCTCGACACTACATGTTTCGGCCCCAAACGGCCATCTTCAGGTGTCTTGATATGTCATAAATGTTTTATTAAACTGTGTTAAAGCTGTTACACTGTCTTAGTTGGTGTTAAAATCACATGCTGTAGTCCTCTTTTCAAGGTAAAACCAGATAAAATCCTTTAAAGTTTCTATTATACCCACGTTATTATGGTGCATATTATTTCACCTCACACGCGGTGTCGTGACCCCGTATTTATATCCCCCAGGAACAGGATGGCCCAGTTATACCCCTAGGCAGGGGGTTCCTTTTTCGTCGCCTCATACGACTTGCAGGGCTACGGTGGAGGTATTCGAACCCAACTCCACTCGGGTAACTGCACTGCACTCACTAATTATCCTGCTTATAACATATATGCATGGACCGCACGAAAAACACACCTCCTCTGTTGCTGTATCTACTGTTGTGTGCGCAGCCATCGGCGCGGCGCGCGTAGAAAACACCGCCTTCCAGCCAGCCCATATGCGCGTTAGGAATCTGCTGCCTACCAGCGGGTGTTGTTTGCAGAGTCACTGCTTAGCAACGGGGCTACATGCTACAATATTATTCATATTATACATAAGCTGGGTTTTGAGAGTATCCTGGGACAAGACTCGGAACATGGCGGGTGAGAGATTAGCGCTCGTGCTTTGTATTCTGAAGGTTCTGGGTTTAAATTTCCACCCGAATACCAGGTTCCTCGCTGTATTCCTCAGTCTCCCTAGCCCAATGCCAAGATAATAACCTGAATTTAGGCAACGACCGCTTCATGCCAAATCCTATCTAATTCCTTCTTCATTTTTTCCGCTTTGACGCTGCAGCTCCAATTTGGGCTTTGGCCTATCTATGTCTGACAGTTATTCACTTGCCGTAATATTATTAAACCCTATATAGGTTGTGTCAGTGACATCGTTGCAAAACTGACAAGAGAAAATAGAAACTGGATGTGATGCACAAAGTTTCGGGCAAGAAACCAAGAAAGAGATCAGAAAACAGAGCGATGTCCTTGCAGCTTGCTGGTTTGGCCGGCACTGTGACCCTCAAAGTGAAAACTGTACCTTCCTCCGAAATGCATATAAATTTCTCCCAGATTACACTACGTCACAACCCTGAAGACTAGTGCTAATTATATTACACTGATTGACTTCGGCTGCCTTTATCCGTCTTCCCAGACTTACCGACCTCGTCTCAGTACCTGAATGAGCTAGTAAGTAGAAGGTGAATTTGTCCCTGTACTTAACTAATTAAGCAGTACGGTATGAAGGCGTATGGGGGAGTGAATATATAGATCCACGTGTTGCAGATGAGTGGTCAGCTTCAAGCCCCTGACCCTTTGTCCCCGGGGAAAGAGGCCCCGTACCCATCGGATAAGAGGTTGGGTGGATCTCAGAGCCGGTCTACACGAAGTGAAGAGAAATTCTTGATCCTATCGGTACTCGAACTGCGACCCCTCGGACATCCAGCCCGTAGCCAGTCGCTATCCCGGCTCCTACGTAACTGAGCTAGTAGCGAAATTAACGTGCTAGAGTCGAGAGCTTGCTTCTCGCTGTGTCTGTCTGTGACCGTTGTCCTCTCCCGCTGTTCCTCCTCAGAAGCCCAGAAGACTGACAGGTTCACTTTGTGCATTACACAGTTTACATGAGGGCCGAGCCGAGGTTGGAGGCAAGGCAGAATACCTTAGCGAAGGACAATTGATCTGGGGCAGACGGCTGATCACAGTGGCCGCGTGTCTATTATTTCGGCCACACAGAGCGCTACGCTATGTTTGCTACGTACGCTACGTACGCTGTGTACACTCTGCGACGCAGCTAACATAGCGTACGTAGCGTACGGAAGTCTGTGTGGTCAGTCACATTGGCGATAAAGGGAGATATTTTTCTGTTCATACAGGGAACGTAGCGTACGTAACGTGCGTCGCGTACATAGCGCTGTGTGGCCGAATCTTAAGGCATGAGCTTTCTCCGCCCGCTCGAACGCTGGAATCGTGGGTTCGAATCCCACTCAAGACATGGAAGTTTGGTGTATGTATGCGTTTATTCTGTGTTTGTGTTGTCCTGTACGTAGGTAGCGGCCTTGCGGCGGGCTGATCCCCCGTCCAAGGAGTCCTATTGTCTGAAGAGAAAAGAATACGAAACTGAAGAAGAGGCCATGGCCCAACAAAGGGGTGTAGAGCCAATGATGAATGAATGAATGAATGAATGAATGAATTACTGAAAGGACGAGCTGGGTTTTAACTATGAGAGTTAAGCAGGAAGGAAAACAGACTCCTAGATCCTTAATTATTTTCTCTCTCTGCACATTTTTCTTTATTCATTTTATGAGCCGCAAGTAACGACCTGTAACAGAATTATGTCCTCTCAGCGGTTTCAACCCCTTTTTTTCATTCCATTGTTATAGCAAGAATACAAGGAAAAGAAAAATTTAGCACAAAAGACTAGTATGCTCTAAGTTTATTTTTAGACAAAATATTAAAATTACGTTATCCTCTTCTGTCAGACCACCAGCATCCATGATTATATATAGCTACATCAGCTAATATTTGCAAGTGTACAATCACATGGTTGAAGCTCTCAGCTATTTTAACGATACAAATTCGATAAAGGTAAATTTAGGCCGCGCCATAGCTCAAGCGGTTAGTCGCTGGCTTCCCACCGCGGCGGCTCGGGTTCGATCCCGGTTCTAGTCAAGTGGGATTTGTGGTGGACAAAGTGGCGCTGGGGTAGGTTTTCTCCGAGTACTTCCGTTTCCCCTGCCAATCTTCATTCCACCAAATTCTCCATCATCATAATCAGCCGGGGCAGGTACAATAGGCCAATCAGTGGCCGCCGTGCCGAGTGTACCCAGCTGGACTCCACCCACACTAAGCGAATTATCAGTGTAAATATAGCGTATGAATAAAGGGAAGGTAAGATTTGCAGCTATATGTGCAGAAAATCTCGCGCTATTTTCAGGCAATAAATGAGTATTCGGAAACTCTAGGTACACGGGGTATTTTATAACTAAATACAGTACGTTCAATGTCCATATCAGAGAAATTCAGGAATGAAAATGACGTTACATACGAGGTTGATGCATTTGTGCATGTCGTACTAAGCAAGCTATAAAAACAGTTGCTTTATGAGGAATTAGTTCGTACCATTGAATGTTTGACGCAATAGACAAGGTGTCGCAGAAACCGATGTTGCTATAACCAAGTTTTACTGTAACTACCTTATTAACTAAGTATAACTTTATCGAGCTGAGCCCTTCTTGAGAAGTCGCCAGTTGTGCAACCACTCAAGAACTTTCTGGCACTTTAATGAACCTGAAAATTCATGGCCGTTTTCACAAGTGCCCTACAGTTGTACCTACCCTGAGCCAGATCAATCCAGTCCATACCATCCAATCTTATCTCTCTAAGATCTATTTTCGTATTATCAATCAATATACGTCTTGGTCTTCCTTCTGGCTTTCCTACCAAAATTCTATGTGTTCCATTCGTGCTATATGTCCTGCCCATGTCATACTCCTTGCCTAAGTTAGTCTAATTATATTTGGCGAAGAGTATACGAAGCTCCTCATTATGCAGTTTCTTTCCAACCTCCCGTCACTTGATCTCTCTTCGATCCAAATATTCTCTTCAACACCCTGTTCACAAACATCCTCAGTCTATGTTCCTCTCTTAATGTCAGAGACCAATGTTTCGCGCCCATACAGAACCATAGGTAAAATTATATTTTCGTATAATCTAATTTTTCTGTTTCTAGACAGCAGACGAGAAGACAAAAGGTTCTGGACTGAATGGTAGCAAGCATTACCACAGTTCAATCTCCTCTTACAATATAATTTATAATATAATTTCATCCTGAATCAGGTTTTTCATTTGTTATGGTCGTTCCAAAATATCTTAACTGTGCCACATTTTCAAAATATAGTATCTGTCAGCTATCTTTATGTCATGATTTTGCCCTGCATGGGGTAGGCATCTTTTTAAATGGAGTACATTGTAAAATATGTTGAGGAGTACTGTTCCAAAGCATAAACATAAACGTAATGGAAGTGAGGAAATAAACTTATTAGAACAATAAGCTGAAAGCTTGCAGTAAAGGAGTATCAGTTTTGTGCAATCAGTACACGTAATAGAATTCCAAACACGAGGACGTGTATTGAAGCGTGGATATACTCGTAAGTAGGGTAAAACATGACACATACATGCATTCAAGGGAAGAAAAGAGAAAGGTTGATATAAGAACAAGATCCAAGGATGTCATACACTGAGAAGATAAACGGGAGTCTCTTTAATCCGGAAATAAAATTTAAATCAGGAAGTAATTCGAAGCTTTAATAATAATAATAATGATGATGATGATACCACTAACAACAATGAGTACAGTCTTCTGAAATATATCGCCGTTCAGTTAATTTAATTGCAAAGATATTCCGAAGATGTGCACTATTTCCGTCCACAGGGAGGAAGACCAAGATGTCTGCCGTCTGATTCTCGCTGGTTTCTTCCTTGGCTCACTCTTCGACCCCAAACAGAGGGACTATACATTTTTCTAAAACGTCCGAAAAGCTCAACCTAAGAACTCTGAAGTCTGTATACTATTCATATCCACTTCTTCGAAAACTATAACAAAACATTCACAATTTTTTTCCAACATAAAAGTGTTAGAATCATTAAACCTACGTCGATGAGAGATGCTGCACACAAAACGTGCACGCACCAGCTAAGACATACATATAAAATTATGTTTGAAAACAGTAGCGTCTAAGAGAAATGAGTACCAGGAATCTTCCTGGGGGTAAAGGGCGACAGGGGCGTAAGGCTGACAACATCACCGCCATCTGTTAACCGATTATCTAGAAAATGTGGAAGCCTCGACGTCTCACAACCCCATGGGCCTCCACGGTCTATTACAGAAATAGCTTTAACGGCAGACTTCACCTCAGAGATGATAATGTTGAAGTGGAATTCAGAAAGAAAAGTTCTACCTCCTGGGATATAACGTCATGTAAACTGCTGAGAATATCAACCGACGTTTCGGAACAATATTTTGCCCTCATCTTCAGGCTCGAAGAATAACCGAAGCGTTAAAGCAGAGGGGAAGCAGAGCCTGGCTGTGAGGGGAAGTATATTAAGATAATCTCAGAAATATTTATGTGGCATCCTCGGTTAGCACTCCTGCGCAGAAAAGCAGACGACGGCCATTTTCTTAGCAACATATATGTTGTGGATACTAACTCTGTATTTACTTCGATCCTAAATCTATTTCCCACTAAGTATTATGCGATTATCTTTAGGAATAATGAATTACCTTGGCTTATGTACAGGATACTGTGCAATTTGGTGTAAAAATAACAACAACAGTTTCTGTGGCAATAAAACATGGATTACAAAAACTGTCAGTAACAAGATTCTCTATTAGACATAATCCAGGCATAAATACAATAACGAGCGAGTGCATAAGATCTAAAAGTTTGTGACAACGGTAACTGCTACAAGTATTATGTTTGTTGGACATTATCCATCGTCTTGCATATTTTTTAAAAAACCGTCCTGTTTCTATTCCGGAGATAGGGGCTAGCTCTATCTATTGGACCCAACTGAGTGGGTTTTACCTGACGACGGGAGCAGAATCCAGTCTCCGAAACGCTGTGTTCTGAAAAAGAAACAGGACGGTTTTTTTTTAAATAGACAAGACGATGGAAAATGTCCAAAAACATAATACTTGTAGGAGCGAGTGTGGTTTTGTGACCCAGAAATATTTACCTATCAGTACCTCCACAGTTACAAATTTAAATGCTGATGTTTCAGCTCAGCTGATGAACGTTACAAACCCCACTTCGTCGGCTGTAATGCTGCTCCCACATTCTGCGAGCAGGAGCGTGAAATGATCTGATATCGATTCTGAAGGAACGCAGTGTCCAGTTCCCTTCATCGGCGCGACTTCCTTGCGAAAGGTGATCAGAGGCTCAGGCAAGAGGTTGTGCCTTGCGAACTGTTTCTGGGCGCCATCAGCAGGAAGGGTACAGAGTGTCAGATGGAGGAATTAGAAAGAATTCGGAAGGAAGCGAGTGTAAAGTAACCTCTAATTTGACTGAAGAAATTTTTGAAACCCAGAAAAACATCGGAATATCCGGTGTCCAAGCTGAGATTCGAGCCGGAAACCTCCCCAATAAGAAGCAAGATAAGCCAAACCGTTAGGTCCAAGGTCCCAAACTCTATTAACGGGACATCTTACAGTACACATCATTCTACAGTGGGCACAGAGAACAGTGAAATTATGGATAAAGCTTTTACTATATTTAATTAAACACTTTAACTAACTGACTGAATGGAGCTGAGCCCTTCTTGAGAAGCCGCCAGTTCGGTAGCTATTCAAGAACTTGCCAGCATTTTATGGAACCCGAAGGTTCATTACTGTATTCATCAATGCCCTCCACTGGTCCATATCTTGAGCCAGATCAATCCAATCAATACCACCCCATCCATTCTCTCTAAGATCCATTTTAATATTATCCACCCACCTACGTCTTGGTTTTCCTGGTACTTTTATGTTCTAGTATCCTGCTGAACATCATTTATTGTTCAACAGATGTCACTGCTTCACCGCCTCACGTGCAACGCGTCCTTACTAAAACCTATTAAACATTTTCTGTGCATTTTACTATATGCTTCGACCTACAGTGGTCATCATCAGGTGTTTAATATTGTTGCTGAAAACTGCTGTGCTTCTGTTTTGTGATTCCAATATTGGATGTGTAGTCCCATCTAAGCGCTCACGTATTTGTAACGTGTACTACATGTCCTGCCCATCTCATCCTCCCTGACTTCATCATTCTGCTTGTACCTGGCGATGAGCACAAGTTATGAGGACCCTCTAATTAAGCACCTTACTGTGGGGAGAGCTCCAATAATCCTTTTATCACTGGCTCTACAACCCCCTAGGGCCCTGGCCTCTGATTTTCAGTTTCATTGTCATTTTACAGAAGGTAGGACTCCTTGGACGAGTGATCAGCCCGTCGCCAGGCCTCTACCTAAACGCAGAATAAACACATACACACACCAAACATCCATGCCTTGTGTGGGATTCGAACCCACGATCCCGGCGTCCGAGCGAGCGAAGACAGTACATGCCTTAGACCGGGCGGATACCGTGTCCGCCCAATAATGTTCTTACGTGGGTTACTTAACGACGCATTATGTACCGAGACTATGCAGTGTTGGATGGTAAGATGATATACACGTATCAATTCGAGAGAGATTTGGGCGGTATTTATCGTGGTCGATCCGCATACTATACCGGAATTTGTCTAGTGGTACTGATGAAAAAAATCAAAACCCTCGGTCAGGATAGCGAGATTCGAAGCGAGAACCTGCCGAGTATAAATCTATAACTTTAAGGGCGCGTTTCCACGGGGTGTGACACGCTAGCGTGAGGCAGGTATTCGTGAGTATGACCCATGTGAACGAAGCGTCGTGGAAAATCTTATGACGTCACAGGCAAGAGTGAGGGCTCACGCTTCATATAAAACATGTTTGATTTTCAGTCGTGAGTTTGCCTCTACCATGTCTACACCGGATCGGGTGATAAAATTACGAGAAAGGGAAACTGTGCGGTTTTTGGAATTATATGCAGATGAACCAGATGAATTTACTAATTGTACTTTTTGGAACACGAAATAAAAATTCCAGACTCTTGAAAGAGTCTCCTGTGGCTAAATATCGTAAAGTCACTTGAAGTTTTGTTTTTGCACTTACTGCCTGTCTCATATTAGTATCTGATTTTGCGACCAGTGGTGAAACGCGTTCCAGAAGGAAATCAAATTGGTCTTCAGACACTCGTAGTAAGTTCTTGAAATCATCTGGGTAACTATTTCTGAGTTCCATGTCAACCAAATTATGTGGCCCTAATTTCCTCTTTAGAATCCACTTCCGAACCCACCATCGTCTTTTCTTCCGTTTTCCTTTCATTTCCACCATCTACTTCATTCTCTGCGCTAAAATAGCAGCAAAAACTGAACTCACAACAGCACAACTTTCTATGAGGAGCTCGTTCATGGCCGGCTTTCCGCGATCAACTGAATCACGTCTTCGTGGACACTTCAGCCAGTGTGAACTACTCACGACCCACGACTGGTGGGTTCACGCGTGCAAATTCACGAAAGCAAGCACGAAAGCGTTGCACGCTTTCGTACCCACACCCCGTGGAAACGTAGCATAACGCTAGGCCACCCAGCTCTGTCCGGCGAGTCTTTAGCCTCTGAATAGATGCAGATAAGTGGTCAGTTTCGCGTTGTGATCGCTTTGCTTCTTGATAAAGCTCCCCTCCTCCCCAGTGCGTGATGGATAGGGATTGGCTAGGCCCCAGGACCGGTTGGGTGCTGTCGAGAATCAAATTTCCGATTACTATCCGTCGTCGTCACTACACCTACTGAGAGACCACAGCTGTTCCCCATTTAAGAAATAGCCTAATTTTATTGTAACCGGTGGAATACAGAGTGTTCAATCAAGGAGGAAACTACGCAACACCGCTGACCGGACCCAATATTCCTCACAGATTACTACTGTAACTGTAACGGCGCGCGTTTATCAGCGCTAATGACTCATTCTGCTATCAGCAGTTACAGTAGCAATCTGTGAGGAATGTTGGGCCGGGTCAGCGCTGTTGCGAAGTTTCCTCCTTGACTGAACGCACTGTACAGGACATAAAAACAATAACAATATATAAAGACCTGACAACCATTAGACAGGAAAATGTTTCCTTTAATATCATCTGCAACTAAAAATGCCAAATGTACGGTAAAGTTGTCCCTGTGCTCAACTAATTAAGCACTGCGCCATGAAGACATGTGGGGTAGTGGAAGTATAGACACAAATTTTCTTGATCTCAGCACTAGTTGGAGGTGAGTGGTAGTCTTCACGCCCCGGTCGCTTAACCCCCGGGGAAAGAGTCCCTGGTACCCACTGGATAGGAGGCTGGGTGGGCCCAAGAGCCGGTCTAGATGACTTAGAGAAGAGAAAATTCTGGACCCTACCGGATTCGAATTCCGACTTTCCGGTCGTCCAGTCGTTAAACCGACTGAGTTATCCCGACTCTCAAATATGTTTCGTAGTTTTTGTAATGCTATTCATCGCTTGTAACGTGTTCTGAACCTGCGTACTTTTGTATGCATGGCAATGAACCTCCCGATTCTGCAACAAGCGAGAAGGGGATGAGTTGAATAAAGCGGGAATGCTTACGACTTCTGTCGGGTATGTGTCCCGGTCAAATTTCGGCAAGGGCATCTGCTGTCCTGACTAAGGATTTCGACGTGTCTTCAATCCCTCAGGATAAATTCTTGAATAATAACACCATGAGCATTTTCTTACACATCCCTGCCTCTTCATTATGCCATGTACCTGATCATCTCATCTTTCGACCCTCTATAATACGACAATGTGGTAAAATGCAAAACAAATTCAAGAGGAATGGAATTTCTTGACCAAGTGACCGAATCTTGACTCCTCAAGAAGAGACTGGCTCCACGCAATTAGACTGGTCAGTCAGTATGTGCTAGGGGATTTACTGCGCCATCCAGTAACGCGTGTATTGCCTGCGATGCTGTTCGAATTAAATTCCAGGCAGAGACATTCTATTTAACTGCGAAAAATCTATCTATCTATCTATTTATCTATCTATCGCTTTCTGCGTATCTTTTTTATCTATCTAAATATGGCTCTACAGCATTTTGTTGCACCTTGGCCGCTTTTTCAGTTTCTTAATCCTATACGCAGTTCGTAAGACTCATTGCACGCGGGATCAGCCTCTCGCAAGGCCGCTACCTACACAAAAAACAACACAAACACAGAATACATGCACACAGGCATCCATGTTGCGAGTGGGATTCGAACCCACGACCCTTGTGTTCGAGCGGGAGAAGACGGTTAATGCCTTAGACCGCTCGGACGCTGTGATTGGCTACAAATAATTACAGCCCATGATAATGAAACCAACTCTATTTAAGTCGCTTTGTCTTCCAGTATAGCAGTAATTTTGACGCCTGTAATTGTTAATTCGATGAAACTGTCCCATTACATGCACTAATTATGGACTTCTGCAGTGATGGTAATGAACTTTCCGGTTCCATAATATTGGGGCATGTAGACTCGTTGCTAGGCAACGATCGCGAAATAAGCAACTATACAACGACCGTTACTAGACAGCTTCACGTAAAAACAGATGAACTGTGTTTTCTGTGCGGTCCGCGCCTAGATGCTATAAGCACGACAAGTTAGTGAGTTATGGGGTTCAGCTGTTGTGAGAAGATGGTACCTGACGTCGGGAATTGTTCGGAAAATCCAGAGGAAGGGGAACGTCCGCCGTTTGAAGCCGCTACCAAGTAACGGCTAGTGAAGACTGTAACAGACTGAGAGACTTAATGTGCCCTATAGTGTGTTATGAAATGTGTAGAACAGAGGGTAGTAACGAGTTGTAAGAGTTCAATAAATCCGATTACCAATCCAAACCCCGTCTATAGTCACTAAATCACGTGACAACATAGAATATCTCAGGTTAATAAAAACGAAACGGTCAGCGGAGTTCCTGCTTTTAATCTCTGAAACATTAAGTCTATGGGTCGAATCTTAGCATCAGTGTTTGTAATTATATTATATTATGAGAAGCACCGCCAGTTACTGCAATTAATGAGGTCAGACGTAACGTAGTGCTCTGAACAGTATTAACTGCCCGTAACATGCCGTCCGCCTCATCTCTCTGCACTCCCTGATGACTGGGAGTGGTCATGTACCTTTGTAATTACTGATTAGATTCTGCTTGTATCTCTACCATTGCTAGTACCTGCTAAATTATGAGGGGATTGTGGGTACCAACTGCAAACTACATTGATTTCGTATTATATACACAGTGCCAGGAAGAAAGGTATCCAAAATAAAATAGTTATATATCAGAAAGCATTTACTATACATATTTATGGCTTACACCATTACAAAGGGAAACTCTCAAAGTTTTCTTCTGGCTATATAATTTTCTCAGTAAATTTAAATGGGGGCTCCCTTGGTTGGCACGACAAATATCCAGACGATCCAGCATGTTTGGTGTTATCGTAGCCACGGCGTCCCTTATGCGGGCTTTCAGGTGTTGAAGGTCGTTGATTTTAATCTGCTAGACAATGTTCTTCACAAAACCCCACAAGAAAAAATCCACTGGGATTAAATCTGGCGACCTAGGAGGCCAAGCGATTGGTCCACCTCTGCCAATTCATATCCAAGCCATCTCTCTGTGCAGGTGATTCCTAACATGGTGGCAAAAATGTGGCGGCGCATGCGCGTAAGCCGGGCATGAAAAAACTTTCAGAGTTTTCCTTTCCGAAGACAGAAACCGGATACGTGTATGACAATTAGTTTCCGAGATATCATTTTTTTTTATTTTGGATACCTTCCATCCGGACACCTGTACCTGTACTGCCGATCACAGTGGCCGGCCGATCTAAAGCATGAAACTGTCTTCGTTAGCTCAAATTCTCGGATCGTGGTTTCGAATCCCAATCGAGGCATGGATCTCTGTGTGCATCTCTTTTGTGCTTGTGTTGCTCTGTGTAGGTAGCGGCCTTGCGACGGGCTGATCCCCAGTCCAAGGAGTTCTAACAGCTATGTATAGGATCAAGAAACTTAAAAAAGCGGCCAAGGCAAATAAACGGCCATATAATAATAATAATAATAATAATAATGTGCTGTCCGTGTCTTCAGACCTAGCAGTTGTAAAAATCACAAAGTGAGGCAAGAAATGTAGCCTGCGTGTGAATTGTTCTGGGGCCCACCCAGCCTCCTAACCAACGTGTACCTGGGGCTAATTCCTCTGGAGTAAAGCAGCCGGAGCATGCGACTGACCGTTTGCTCCAAATAATGCCGAGATCAAGAATACGTGGATCTATATATCCACTCCCCCATATGTTTTCAAGGCGTAATGCTTAATTAGTTAAGCACAGAGACAACGTTATCTTTAACTCCCTCCTCCGAACAGTGCAGTTGTAGCCACTACTCCGCTTTTTTTTACCTTACTTCTCGTCAATTCTCACGCAAAATCTAACGCCCACAGCTGCATACCAACTATTATGAGACTGCAATTAATGAAGAATTAATTAATTAATGTACGAAGACAAAAACTTCGTACATTGTACGAGATGTGTGCTATTCCCGGGCTAAGTGTTTTGCAAACCAAAGAACTCAACTGGCTCATAGGAAGAAAATCCCACCTCTCCATTGAGAACAAGTTACTAATCTACAGAACAGTCATCAAGCCTATATGGACATACGGCATAGAACTCTGGGGCTGCACCAACATCGCCACTATACAGCGTGCCCAGTCCAAAATACTCCGATCCATCATGAACGCACCACGGTATGTATCCAACCACACCCTACATACAGATCTAAACACTCCTTACGTAACAGAAGTCATCCGAGAAAACAGCACCAAGTACTTCAGCAAACTAGAAACTCACTCCAACCCACTTTCAACCACTACTGCAACCTCATGAAAATCGAAGACTCGAAAGAAGTTGGCCATCAGATCTAACGAACTGAGGAAAACATCACTGGCTGTTTATTCCGCACACGCCATGAAGAGTGCATAACAAATATAAATTGTACACCAATCAGCACACTGACTTACACATTGTACACCAATTAGCACATTGACTTACAGATTGTACACCAGTCAGCACACTGACTTACAGATTGTACACCAGTCAGCACACTGACTTACAGATTGTACACCAGTCAGCACACTGACTTACAGATTGTACATCAGTCAGCACACTGACTTACAGATTGTACATCAGTCAGCACACTGACTTACAGATTGTACAGTCTGATTGTCAGTAAGGGAGAGAAATAATAAAAAAAAGTGTTTTGCAGAGAAGTAGAATCTGACGGGTTCTGATGATGTTGTACAGCAATCAGAATTACTGGGTTTTTGGACTTTGTCTATCGTTCGATACTATAGAAACTAGAAATCACGTTTCGGAAACTGAGTCTGTCTCCGTCCTCAGGTGAGGTGGGAGACACCCACACTGTTGCGTCCATTAGGAGAATCCAACAAGTTTAACTTGGAGTTTTCATGGCTTCAGAACACGCAAATATCCTAATGGATCCTATATATTATTATTCATATGGGAGGCACGCGGTAGCGTAGTTGGTTGAGGCACTATGTTACAAGCTGGAAGGTCGCGGGTTCAGTTCCAAATGGAGTCACTGGATATTTCAGTTGACCTATTCCTTCCAGCCACACTATGGCCCTGGGGTCGACTCAGCCTTTAACAGAAATGAGTACGAGAAATCTTTTTAGGAGGGTATATGGCGGCCGGCCCTTAAGACTGACAAACTCACCGCCATCTGTGAGCCGATTTTCTAAAAAAAAATGTGGGAGCCTCGACGTCTTACAAATCTACAACCTCCACCATGGCCTGTTACAGGGATAGCTTTACATTTTTTTTAATTCCTATTCATAGATTTGGTTTGTTAGGTAAATATTCCACTTCCTTTTTTACTTTAGTTTAAGTTCTGTACAAGCTTTATAACAAATTGTATTAACATGTTTTCCACTCTTCTCCCATACACAAATCCTGATCTCTCAGAAGTACACATTGCTGTAGTTATGCTGACATGGATTGTCCAGCGATTAATGCCATATTTTTCTAAGGAACCCAATAAAGGAGACGTCTCTCACTTCACTCGAGGACAGAAGCAGATCAAGATTTCGAAGCACTGTGTTCTTTAGAATATGGAACGACGGACGAAATCCAAATTCCCAGTAATTCCTAGTATTTCATTCTATTTTAGAAACAATAAACATGGCAGAAAATTCTCGCCTATCGTGGTAGTTACGTTCATGAAATGGAAGTCAACAAACCCGCGGCTTACGAGACTAAGGCCTTGTGCGAAATGGAGAGATAAGGAAACCGCGGCGCTGATATCCTCCGTTATATTTCAAAGAAGTCCCATTAGATTGACCTAATGCAGTATGATTTTTATTTCTACCTGAAGAAGGAAGGAGAACCAGCTTCAGAAATCTACATTTGTTGAGTCTAGATGAGACTGTGGGAAATGTTCAGTAAGTGGGTGAGTTTAATTCGAAATGTTACCCAGAGCATGTATATGCTCGTACGTGTGTGTTCTTGCTCATTTAGAGGCGTCTCAGCATTTTAGGCCATCTGCGACAGTGTATGTGCTCATGAATCCATACTCCATCATGCGGTAACATAAAGATACGCTTTGTACACTAGAAAACAGACACAGAATAAAACCGTTGACAAAACTCCTAGGAAACTTCTACCTCGGGCATATATCGAAAGCGATAAAAGAACCAGGACAAGTTGCCTTCAATTCCAGAGGTACCAGCTTCGAATTTCCGGCAAAGACATCAAATATACTGCGTGTCCTTCAGTTCTTTCAGGAGACAAGTGCCTGGACAATACCTTAAAATAGGCCACGAGAGTTTTCTTTTACGTCACTACCAATTCATAATTTACTAAGCATCCAAACATTCTGCTGTATGTTTTGATCTACTGACAGCGTCATAGGAAGACTTTAAACTGCATAGACGAATGCTGTTTGGATTCCAAAGCATGGCCAATGCAGTATTAGGGCTGCAGAGGTGGCATGGTTAACATTTACGCACGCAAAATGAAACCAGGCCTCTGCTCCATTCCTCAAAATCGGCATCTTAAGGAAAGGAAAATCAAAATATAAGGAAAAAGGTAAAGTTATCCCTGTAAGAGGCCGTGGAGGCCCATAGGGTTGTGAGACGTCGAGGCTCCCACATTCTCTAGACAATCGATTTAAAGACGGCGGTGAAGATGTCAGCCTTACGCTCCGGCCGCCCTTTACTCCCCAGGAAAATTTTTGGTACTCATTTCTGTTAGAGGCTGTGTTGAACGCAGGATCATAGTGCGGCTGGAAAAATTACGTCAGCTGAAAATTAGAATGACCTCATCGAGAATCAAAACCGCCACCTCCCGGGTTGTAGCATGGTGTCTCAACCAACTACGCTACCGCGTGCCGCATTTAAGAAATAAGAAAGAAATATATTAATATTAACATCAAATTTAAGAGTATTTTAAATAATACTTTTAATTTAAAAAAACAAGTATCAATAGAAAAAGTCTCAGACGGTTTCAACGTTAAGTTTATAGTGGAATTTTCTAGCCTGACTCTACGGCAGTGCTTCGTTAAACATCAGTAAGGCTGTACCGTACACACTTCTCAGGTTTTTGTGCGTTTGGTCTGTGGACTACATATATTTTCGTTACACTTAATATTTGCGGCTTTTGAGGAATTTCGTGGACACATTCCGGTTTCGACTTAAAATCGGAAATCAACAGCAGACCAGCATGCATTTCGTCGCTCATCTGAAGCATATATCGCCAAATATTTCTGGTACTTTTAAGAAGCAGAATGGTTGTATTCGGAAAAAGCCTTGTACAGGAAATTAATCACACATTATGCGTCCAATTTCCTTTCCCCGCAAGTCTCAAGGACACGTGAAAATATTGCGGTATATACACTTATTAGCTCCATTTTGAGGCATATTAAGCTTAAACAGCCGATCACAGTGGCCGCGCCGTCTAAGGCATGAACTGTCTTCGCTCGCTCAAACAATGGGATCGTGGGTTCGAATCCCACTCAAGGTATGGATGTGTGTGTGTTTATTCTGTTTGTGTTGTCCTCTGCGTAGGTAGCGGCCTTGCGAAGGGCTGATCCCCTGTCCAAGGAGTCATACCGAATGTTTATAGGATTAAGAAACTGAAAACGTGGCCAGGACTCAGCAAAGGGCTATACAGTCACTGATAAATGAATGAGTGGAGGGTAAATACATAAGCTAAGGAAAGAGGCGAATTTGAAAACTCCTGTACAATCCCCCCTATTGAATATCAATTCCTTCTTCCCATTGGTTGTAACGAACAACACTCGACTATGTAGTCCAGTAGAATTTCAGTGACGTTTCGGAGACGGTTACTGCCTTCATCATCAGGACAGAAAAGTGTGCAAGGGAAGCAACCAGCAGCAAGTTAGCATTTTCACTCCATTTCCTGCTTGTATGACAGGCTTTGCTGTGTATTCAATCGGCTTATTATTTTCCTTGTAATTACAAATACGATCTTAATGGACGCACCGTTTTCAGCTAGAGGATTTCTGCAACATAGCATATCAGCGTTTGGAGGCTGAGGTTTCTCGTTCTTTGTACAGGAACAAAAGAACACAGAAGACTTTACACAGGCCAGGTCTCGATGGATGTGTTCGCCCTAAATTCTAGTCTCGAGCACCCCCCCCCCTCCTGCCCCACTCTTCCCTTTCCTTTGGTTGCCGAATGGTTGGTTACATGTGTAAAGCAAATGGGATTCATGAATCAATACTGTCTGCAGGATTTCACTATTCAGAAATACGCCTGATGTTAACACGTGGCCCGGCAATGGGGGTTGGGAGGAGCCAGGCTTTTGTCAAAACAACAAAGAAATCAAAATCAAAAGGAAGGAAAAAAACTCCAAATATTAAAACCCAAAATGTAAAGTCTTTTATGTTGCATTTAATGTTCTAGCGGTAGTGACTGAAAACAGAATGGTCTCCTGACTTATAGTTTAGACACAGTTCGACGTTTCGAACGAACATATCGTCGGAAAGAATTAGGCGGGAAATTTGTCACCTGTCTCTGCCACTTCCTTCTTTGGCTTACTCTTCCATCTTGATGATGGAGGCGACGTTCCTCCGAAACGTCGGCCTCAATCTGAACTACACAGTGTTACAACACGAAGACCGTGTTATTTATTTTATAAAATGGCAATATATTGTGAATGCTCTAGGGCAATGATGATAATATGTCTTGAAGATCTTCAAGTTTGCAAATTGGGCAGTTTTCTTTTTGTCTTATGTGCAAAACGGTCTCTCAAGTACAGAGGCTGGCTGACAGACAGTGTTATCCCCCAAATTGGGCAGTTTTCTTTTGGTCATATGTGCAAAACGGTCTCTCAAGTACAGAGGCTGGCTGACAGACAGTGTTATCCCCCAAATTGGGCAGTTTTCGTCATATGTGCAAAAAAAAATACATACTGATCCCAAATTACTGTCGGGGTTTCCGTGGGCTGTAATTTTCAAATCGGAAACAACAAAATAAAACTGTTTACGGAATATAAAAGAGAACTGAAAAAATATATTTATTAATACTGTAACTTTTTTGTTGCACTCTCATATTAGGTAAGCAGATTTATTTTATTACCACCGGTTTGAAAGTTATACGCCACGGAAACCCCGACAATAATCTAGAATACCCTGTTAATTATAAACTCAAAGGTGTGGAATAAATACGGTTTTTGGGCAAATAATTAGGTCTATTCAAATTAGGAACCCATGTGCGCCTAATGTGGGGAAGTCATTGTTCTCCAGTTCTCGTTATATTTAACATGTCTTTCTGGTAATTACATTAATAATTATATAGTGTCACAGGTAATAAACGAAGAAAAATTTCCCATTACTTAATTAGTGTAAAAACTGTCCCTATAACAAGCCACGGGGGCCCATAGGCCTGTGAGACGTCGAAGCTCCCTCATTTTCTAGATGAACGGCTCACAGATGGCGGTGAGGTTGTCAGCCTTACGTGCCGGCCGCCCTTTATTTCAGGAAGGCTGCTGGTACTCATTCTATTAGAGACTGAGTGAAACCCAGGGCCATAGAGGGCCTGGAAAGATTAGGTCAATTGAAAAATCCCACGACATCATCGGGAATAGAACCCGCGATCTTCTTGGTTGTAGCATAATGACTTAATTACGCTACCGCGTGCCCCCTATTTCATTGGTGTACTATTTGCTTTCTTCTTTCTGTAAGCCTTGTAATAGCCCCCTCCAAATTAGGCGCCCTTCCTATATATATGACGAATTTCACACGTAACTCGAGAAATGCATTTGGAATGTTGGCTCCACTGACTTCCATACAAGTTGATGCTTGTTACAAGAACGGGTACACGCGGACTACGGTGACAAATTTTAGGAAACTCTCCTGCAAACAAAAGCCAGTTACATGACACTTCACCAAAACAGATGTTGCCATCTCTGTATTAACCCTTCAAAGCATAGTGGTTACTATGTATACCGATTTGTTTACCATTACAGCATTCTGACATTCTGTTCAGAGAGTGTATTTAACAGCCTGATTGGTCTTTGTAATGGAGACCAGCTGCGTTTTCCGTGAAGTCGAGTTTTGAGTCAAACATAGTGCTTTGAAGGGATAATCTGTTGACTATATTCGAAATGGAACACTTACCTCATCGTCGAAATTGTTATCCTGTTCAGACATTTATGTTGCGATGGTAGATGCACCAAAACTTCGATAATGAACGTGTCCTTTAAAGTGTCCGAATTAACACTTGATTAACAGAAAACGCTGGTCAGGTTACGAATGTTGTTATACGCACAACTTCAATTACTGGTCCATTTTTCATTTCTCTAGGTTTGAGTCTCGCTTCGTAGAAACAATATTCCTTCTTCGTCGTTTAAGCACAAGTTGAAGCGTGTTGTTCTGGTTTCATATCGATTAAAACACTTCGCTGATAAAATTTCTGGAATTATTTGTAGGAATATATTAGGAAATGCAAGAGAAAGGGCTTAGATGTAAAACTATTCTGTACTTTAAATGTTCGGGAATTGGGTGCCAAGAGATAATAAAATTAACTGAAAAGAAATTCTGTATGAAAGTATCCTATGTTGACGGCCGCGCCATAGCTCAAGCGGTTATCACCGCGGCGGGCTGGGTCCAATCCCGGATCTGGTCAAGTGGGATTTGTGGTGGACAAAGTTGCGCTGGGGTAGGTTTTCTCCGAGTGCTTCGGTTTCCCCTGTCAATCTTCATTCCACCAATTCTCCATCATCATAATCACCCGAGGCACGCTAGAATAGGCCAATCAGTGGCCGCCGTGCCGAGTGGACCCAGTTGGATTCCACCCCCCCACTAAGCGAACTTAAAAAGAATTTTTAAAAAAATCTATGCTGAAGGAACAAATCACAAACGACAACGAAAAAGCATGAAGAAGTTTCCTGACTGAATGAAAACAACAATAACAACATTTATACAGTTTCTACAAGAAGGGTTGCAAGTCATACTCACGTAATAATTCTTAATGTAATTGCGGATACATTCAATACAAAAATCTTTTTGACTGCATGTACATGATTACTCAAAAATTAATTTCAACTCAACAAATTTTATACTAGAGTTTATATATTTTAAGAAAGATAAAGTAATGAATCCGAAGGTCTTAATCTCTGTATATCTTGTGATTCATTATAATTAAAAGTAATCTGCCTCCATAATCTCAGGTGAACATATACAGTACGCGCCATAAAAACAGTACTGAAACTCGCGCATCTCGAAAGCGCATGTGCGTTTGTCGACGGGGCATAGCTCCAGCCGCACGTGTTCCCAGTAGTGAAAAGGAAGTTGTGTTGTGCTACAGAGACATGGTGATCGGACCATTTCTTCAGGATTTGGAAAGGTTCTGTCTTGCAAGGGGCCTTCATATGAATAGACAGTGGTATCAACAGGACGTCTTTTCATTTCAGTACTGTAATTTTGGCGCATACTTATTTACTCTTCATTTTTTATATATTTCAAAAGATGTCAAAATGTATGACTGCAAATGCTTGAAAATCTAGGCGTAAAATTGCTATGCTGGATTAACAGTGCCTGCGATCACTCCATCTAATTTTAATTTCGTAAATATAAATATTTCAGTTTTAATGATTAAGGAAGAGAACTTAAATATCATTAGTTGAATATTTTTCTGTTTCAAAATTAATCTGTAAAAGCTACAGAGACGAAATCCCAGGAAATTATGACAGAAAACCAAAACAAAATTTATAAAAATCACAGTTTTGCATAGTGTAGGCGAAAGAGCTAATAAAGTATATACTGAACGACACTGAGCCCTGTGCATAGGGCCTACAGTGAACAACAGTGTGTACTTGCTCCTTGAGGGTACTTGCACACACAGATAACCAATACTGAATTATTTTCTAAGCACATAATTAACGTATTGTAGTGTTTTGTCTTCATTCTCAGGTAAAGAGTACTAAATTATAACAACAGTATAACATTTGAGGCTCTCATAGCGCGGACTTCTCGTATGTGTCGCCGTTCTTTTCATACTTAGGCTCCGAAACTTTGCAGAATCCTGCTGCCACGCGGGGAAAAATGGTAAGGATATTGTAACGTGTAGGGGTGATTATGGACCGGGTTTGGATTGGTGACTCGACTTATTGACCACTTATACACACGATTCGAACTACAAGCAATTACAGCGCCACCTCTATTCTCCACAGATCACCACAGCACCCGCTAAGCCTTTCCCCGACAAAGGCTTTAACAGTTCAAATTTTTCAGCTTCAAGCACTCAAGTCCTCTCTTCACAGACTCCCGTACAGACAGGACTAGTCTTTTGCTTATAATATCTCGGCACGGACCACACAGAAAACAGAGCTCTTCTATTGTTGCGTTCGTGTCTGTTGTGTGAACTTGTTTACAGAGCTTTTGCCCAGAAAGGGAACTGGTATAACCGCCCATCTTGCGCCCGTTGCATGCCAACAGGTCTACACGCTCTAACAGAGAAAAGGGATTGAAACACGGTCCTGAGAGAACCAGTAGGAACCGGTGACCACGTGTCCGCCTACTTTTCACCTGCGAGTCTGTTTTTCTCGCGTGGCTTCTGTGCTCACGAAGCAGCTCTTTTCACCCCCCCCCCCCACAGCTTCCTATGGGCTCCTTTATAACCCAAGTCCGGATATGTCTTTCCATATTTCTCTTTTACCCAGAAGATGGAGAAAATATATTCCTCCGAAACGTCTTCCAAACTATATATTTTCACCAAGTAGCCTCGTCTAACCGTAACGCTTTTGGCTTGTATTCGGAAAATTGTCACTTCGAGGCTCGGATGGGACACCGCCTGTACAGATTGAGATTTTTTGTCATTTTTCTTCAATAAAAGTAAATTCCGTGATACTGGGTCAATTAGGTCGCAACCGCTTCCTTTCAAGCCCTTTACAATTCATCATTCTTAGTCCTAATTCTGTCGTTCGACGCTGCAAAGTCTTCGATACTGAAATCATCCTAAAGCAACACACACACCCACACAACAAGCAGCCTCACATTTGCTTTGGCTTTTCTTGTTTTCAGGGACGATCAGCATCTTGCATTCTGTGGGTTCCATTTCGTGCTAGGATCTTAAAGAACTGTTTGAAAACTAAATAGTTCTACTATAATGGCCTTGCCGTGCCATAGCTCAGGCGGTTAGTCACCAGCTCCCACCGAGGAGGACCGGGTTCGAGCCCGGCGTCAGGTCACGTGGGATTTGTGGTGGACAAAGTGGCACTTGTGTAGATTTCCTCCGAGTACTTCGGTTTCCTTTGCCAATTCTCAGTCCACTGACTGCTCCACAATCATCATCATTATCATCATCATCATCTATCATCCGGGGCTGGTACAATATGCCAAATAGAGGCCGACGTACAAAGTGAACTCAGTCTCACCCCACCCAAAGAAACTAAAAAAAAAATTAAAGACCTCTTAAATGTTCTGGTTGCGTGGTCCCTTCGAGTTGCTGAAACCGCACAGCTTACAGAAGTGTACATGACAACTTTACCCAATTCGACAAGAGTACGTGTTGCTAGGATGGTGACCTACGTGTAGCGGAAAACAAAGGGAATTACGTATTTCGTATGATTTGAGGTTATCTTAGGGTTCATTATGAAAAGTGCTGTTTCCGGGTTTTGTAATGCCGTTTAGTTCGGGGTAGAGCCATGTTCTGCAAAAAAAATATCGCTTCCATCTTACGGGTGGAAGATTAAGTTAAAATAGAAATCAGCAGGCTGTAACCTGACGTTGCTTGGCTTACTCTTCGACCCTGAAGATGGAGACGTTATGTTGCTTCGAAACATCGCCTTATCTCCGAAGTACACGGCGTAATAGAGCATAAAACAATACTGTTCACTAAGGATTAAGTAACTGGGTCTGCTAATGTTCCAAAACTGAATAATCCTGTCTTCGATTTCACATCGGACCTATCTGTGTACAAAAAAGCTAGGCATTTTAGGCTTTCGACTTGGTCTGTCCTGCTCAGCATTCCGCCCATAAATTTATCTGATAAATTCCGAAGTTAATACTGACACATGAAATCCCAAATTTGGCTTATCCCATTATGCCGCCATGAGTCCAAGTGTGAATATAATTAAGCGTAATTCAACACGCACGCACCTCACACACGAATTCTGTTTGCTGCTACACGCTCACTTACCCCTTGCGAAAGGATAGGCATAACTATTGTGGCATATTTGCTCAAAGCACGAACTGTGGAGCCAGAGAAACAGCCGTTCATAGCAGACGGCTCTGAAACAACATTCGTTTCTAGGCAACGGCTCGGTAAACGCGTTCTCACGGCACAAAAACGAGAATCCTGTGTGGATGCGGGATCGAATACCTCCACTGTAGCCTTGCGAGTCGTAGGAGGAGATGGAAAGAGAAGTCTCGAATCTGAGATAGTAAAACATAGCTGCGAGTCCCACAGGACTCGGACCCGTGAATGATTGCGCTGGCAAGGACTAGCAGCATTTGTAAACGACAGACCCGTCCTCTCGTCAGAAAGAACGCCCCACATCAACAAACCTGTAACTGACTGATAGTATAATAAGAATCTGGTCGTAAGCCCAAGATGGGTGCTTTATGCCAAGACAGACTGACCGACTGACCATCGGTCAGAATCAATTCACAGTTCAGTTGAAAGACAGAATAGTTGAAGTGGAGTGTCCAGTCGGAAGATGGCAGTGTCACAGTGATTTGTGAATTGTTGTAACCAGTTGTATGAAGGTCCAATAAATTCGATCATCAAATCCAAACCCCGTTTTATTAGTCACGCAAACATCTGATATGTGACAGTATCTACCGGACTAGACGGTGTCACTGTAGACAGAACTCTTAAAACTAATGCAAACATAATTATTGGACTTTTAGCCAAATATCTCATAAATACGCTGCTTAACGACGCATTAAATATGCCAGTGTCTATTTTATATTTATCTATTTATGTGACAGCGACTTAAGTCAACAGTTTGTACTGTACAGGGTCAAACGGAATAGTGTTTAGTGAATAATTAATTCCATCGGACGTGGCAAAACGCATTCGTGAGATAATGTAACGTATTCTCCTGCAATTAGCCTGAAGGACGGAATAAAATCACGAAATGCCTCTGTCAGCGTGCCTGGTAATTGCCCATCCCTAATGTAGATGAATGAGGCGCTATACCCCCCCCCCTAACTTTTTCACATGAGGAAGGATATAGACGAAATTTCTGGAACGCTGTGATCTGTTCGGAACCCTATACAAAGGGCAACGTCCAGAAACCCGAAAATACTAAGGAAACAGTAATTACGTCATACATAAATCGACATAACTCAATAAATCACTTAAGTAATTAATTTACATGGTACAGCGCGATTCCATTCTGGTGTTTATTATTTGTTAGCCATTCAAAGAATTCTCTAAACTTTATTAGACATAAAATTTCATCACCATGTTAACAAAAGTGTGCCACTGAATCTTATCTTGAGAAATGTGAATCCAGTCCACGACTTCTCACCCTCTTTATCTCACGTTCACTTCATTTCTATACCGAATTTACTCCATGACCAAACTTTCTCACTGCACGGTTTTGTTCCCATCCCAGGCAGCTTGCCCCCAACAAGTGACAGCTGAAAAACTAACTCCGACCTGGTCCCCTCTCTTCATATCGGTACCGAGTCCTGATCCATAGCTCAAGCGGTTAGTCGCTGGCTTCCCACCGCGGCGGCCGAGGTTCGATCCCGGGTCTGGTCAAGTGGGATTTGTGGTGGATAAAGTGGCGTTGGGTCGGGTTTCCTCCGAGTACTTCGGTTTCCCCTGCCAATCTTTATTCCACCAAATTCTCCATCATCATATCACCCGGGGCAGATACAATAGGTCAATCAGTGGCCGCCGTGCCGAGTGGACCAAATTGGACTCCACCCCCCACTAAGCGAAACTTACAAAAATATGTATTAATATACACTCCGCAGGTAGCGGTAGCCTGTAACAATCAATCGAGACTAGATGGTATGATGGTACTAGAGCTCGGATATCCGGACATTTTCATGTTCTATCTCAGTCTCTCTAGACGAATGTCCGAGCAGTTTGTATGTTTCAAATTCTTCCCCTTAGATCCCTCGTTATTCCTTCTCAACAATCAGCCTATCGCATCTCATTTGAAAGTAATAAAGGACTCTAGAACATGTTTCATTTTACCAATGTCCACTGATACTTTCTCGAAATCACTGGCTATTTTTTTTTTCCCACCAGAGCGAGCGAATCTTCTAGCGTTGCTCCTTTCTCCTGCAAGCGTTTGATTCCTTCTGTCAAGGAACTGAAATTTGCCTTTATGTAGGCACGATGCACGAGAACTGTTCCAGAGCAGCTTCAATTGCCCTCGCATCCTCCGTCTTCATTCAAACTACAGTGTTTTTCACTACCTGAAAATGATCGCAATAGTAAATTGTAGCATCAATCCACGTTCCCCACCTTGTGATGATGGGTTCCCGGGACAGTGGAGCACCAGGAGCCATAGACTTAAAATGTATTTTATGAGCTGGAGCCTTGACAAAAATCTTCTTCGTCCTCGACACAAAGAGCATCCGCTTGAGGAAATTTTTATCTCACTTCTCCGTCACTCTATGCAATGCATGAGCTAGGCAAGTAACGTGCACAAATTTCATATAAAACGACTTTATTGACTTCCCTGCTTTTACAATATATGGGACTGCATCGGTCACAGAAAGCATGACGTCGTCATGTCGTATACCCTCTGGCCACAGTAGAATCATCGACCTGTCGAAGAGTTTACAAACTGTGGAATGATTAACGTATTCTAGCGCCTCACCCGTAAGCAGAACCACTTCACCCGGTCCGCCAATTTCCAAGGTCCCAATGATGACGTTTGCACGTAGCGAGCCTCCGTATCGCAGGTCTCATCCATAGAAACGAAAATCTTCCCATGCACTTTATTCCTAATCATTTCCAGGATACTGTTGTAGCACTGGGAAAGGTAGGGGGTTCATCCCGGGTTAGAACGACCACAGTTTACTCCCAGAAAAGTTTTCAGTTTTCCATTGTTCAGAGCCCAAAACGGAATATGTGCGGACATCAGAGCACCGATGACCTATTTCCGCCTTCAGATGAACATTGTTGCAGTAACATTTGCACAGATTTTTTTTTTATTCGAAATTTGCACTGCTCGTATATGCTTGTCATGGCCGATATGTTGTTGTACCGTGACACATTTTTCTGCCGCTACTTTTGTGTCACACATCTTACAGTATAAAACGTTACCGTCAGTTGAAAATATATCATCTTCAAATTCAGCTACTATCTGCTTTAAATGACACGATTTAGATGGCTTTGCTTTAGGCATCGCGATAAAATGAATCGCTCTAGTGCAATATAGAACTGAGCTTCCCACACTGAGAACCTTTCGGCAACTGTATCTTTGTCTGTACGGTCAAGGGCGAGAAGCTGAAGACAGACGGAGTTTTACTGAGCAACAGTATGTCATAAAACCGAGGGATTCTGACTAGAAATATTTGTAACTAAGCAAATTGCTTTGCACAGAACTTGGAAAGGGCCGCAGTGTGAGTGACCGCTGTCGTACCCTGCTGCCAGCTTAAAACGTTTTATGATATGTAATGTCAGCACTTTCCGCAAAACGAACGGAAATGACGGGACATTATTACAACTTATTATTGCATACTGTGTTAGCAGGTATTTGCGGTGCAGCTGCAGGCTGCCTTTGTAGAGGCAGGAGAAAGAGAAAGAACACTTTACTTGCATATTATTCACATTTCTGAAAACATACGAAGAAAATTCCCCTAAAATTGCTAAAATGACAAAAAAAAACCTTAAAAGTCCAAACATTTACAGAAAAATTACCCCCAAATCGAAAAAATTACCTAAAAACTTCATAATGACGAAAAATGACAAAAAGTGATCTATTTCTGTAACCAGCAGCTCATCTCTGATATTTATAATTTATGGGCATCGAATAGGATACAAGGAAAAAAGATGACATGACATCAGAATCCAATCCCTGCTTATAATAGAATAACCAGACCAAATTAGTGTTCCTACCACCTTGATACCAGCAAATACATTCAAACGCCTTTATTTGTAATCACTTGATGAGGACTAGAGGAAAACACTTAAAAAATGAAATCTAATCCTACTTCCCACTGACGAAAAATTGTGTTAACAGGCTATGTATTTTGCTTGTCACTTCTTTCGGTGTGCAGCAATCGACACTACTCCTTTCTAGCTTTCCGAACCCGAAATATTTCACAAGCCTTAGAGCTTGAGTCAACTACTCGGTATGACATATGACAGCTCATGTCACCCACAAGAACACTAAGAGGCAGCCATTTTGCTGCAAGGTTGATATAACAACTAACACCAAAATGCGGCGACAAACGCTGCCGGGTTACCGAGTGCAGCATTAACTCGTGAGCTCATCATTAACCCGCGGCTGCAAGCAGTCAACCAGACCGTTGTGGGAACACAGCAGCAGAATCTGCTTTGGCAGCTGTCACTCGCTTCATTCACAAAGTTACCATTATCATGAACGAACTCAGTTCTGACTGCGCGTTGCGATGTGTCGCTCTTTAGAGCTCACACAAGGACTTCATTATGCCCTGGAGACTGTCACATCCTGGTATCGCTATGTGAACTCACACTTTACAGTAAGGTACAGGTAAAGCTATCGCTCTAACAGGACGTGGAGGCGCATAGGGTTGTGAGCCGTCGAGGTTCCCACATTTTCTAGACAACTGGCTCAACAGATGGCAGTAACGTCAGACTTAAGCGTCGGCCTACCTTCACCCACCAGTAAGATTCCCGGTACTCATTTCTGTTAGAGGCTGAGTCGAACCCAGGGTTATAGTGGGGTTGAAAGATCAAGTCAATTGAAAAATCCAATGACCTCATCAGGAATTGAATCCGCGGCCTTCCGGCTTGTAACATAGTGCCCCCATAGTTTACAGTTTCAGGGTAAAATCATAACACAAAAACGGTATGAAATACATAAATTAATATTCCACTCTGTATCTTAGCAGGCTTATCCCACTTATCTACTTATCGGCCTGCTTGTCCGCTTACCTCGCTGCTTACCGATCTGCCTGTGTCCATCTGACGTCTCCCTATATATTTATCTCTCTCTGCACCATTCGTCATCTCTATCTATCTACGCATCACTGTGCCTCTACTGAATACATATATCTCTACGCCTGTCTATATACATATCAATCTATCTAGTTTCAGTCTCTCTTTTTTAATTCGCTTAGTGGGGAGATGGAGTCCAGTTGGGTCCACTCGGCACGGCGGCCACTGATTGGCCTATTGTACCTGCCCCGGGTGATTATGGTGATGGAGAATTTGGTGGAATGAAGATTGGCAAGGCAAACCGAAGTACTCGGAGAAAACCTGCCCCAGCGCCACTTTGTCCACCACAAACCCCACTTGACCACACCCGGGATGGAACTCGGGCAGCCGCGGTGGGAAGCCAGCGACTAATCGCTTGAGCTATGGCGCGGCCGGTTTCAGTCTCTTTTAGTTTCTTGGGGTGGGGTGAGACTGAGTTCACTTGGTACGTAGTCCACTAATTGGCCTACTGTACCAGCCCCGGATAATGGATGCGGTGTAGTCAGTGGAATGAGAATTGGCAGAGGAAACCTAAGTAGCCGGAGAAAACCCGTCCTAATGCCACTTTTTCCACCATAAATCCCACATGCCCTGACCTGGGCTCGAACCCGACCGCCGCGGTGAGAAGCCGGCGACTCACCAGGATATGCATATCTGGAGAAGTGTGTTGGAAATAGAATCTAGTAACTGATGACGTAACGGTCTACGTCACTAACTGACGGTGACGTACACTCTTTCTCACAGTAAATGGAGTATAGCAGGCAGTTACTAACAGGAGCGGAATATGTCAGTGGCTGATACCGTTGTGTTCACTTTTACCCCAAAATACGTAATTCACGGCATTCGTCCAGATAGCAGCACTGGTTAGTATACACTGATATTATGACAAATTTAGTATATTTCCAGAACCTTTGAAGTTCATAGTTAAATCGTGCTTTAAATTTATCCCTCAAGGGCTTACAACGTTTAACAGTGGATCTCAGTTAAATAAATACATCATGAAAGCGTAACGACTGGCCGTTGAAATTCCGAAAGGATTTATGCTAGTTCAGAGGTAAAAGGGAAAGTCTGAACATACAGGCAGATTTACATAACAATACTTAGGCAGGAAATGGTATCTTCACTACTCAAAAACGGAAAACATATCGCATAAACTATATATAAATTACTGACTGACAGATGTTAATTGTAGTGGTTATCAACCTATAACAATGCGTAGGAGACCAGTTGCTATCTAGCTGTAAAGTCACAGAAGGAAACACTAACAAAAACTAACTAACTCCATGGAGCTGAGTTCTTCTTGAGAAGCCGCCAGTTGTGCAGCTATTCAAAAACTTCCCAGCATTTTAGGGAACCCGAAGGTTCATCACCGTGTTCAAAATAGCCCTCAATGGGTCCCTATCGTGAGTCAGGCCAATCAAGTTCATACCGCCTTATCCTGTCTCTCTACGATCCATGTTAAATTGTGAGTTATCAACCCACTTCCAGGCAACGGGTCGCTAAACACATTGCTGCGACAATGAATACTTATATTCGTAGCAACGGCGCGGTGAACATGACTTCGCAACAATAAAGAAAACACTGTTTTCTATGAGACCGCCTCGAGACTATATAAATAAACAGTCGTAAATCAGAGTCAGTCGTAGATCGAGCGAGGGAGATGGAGAGCACAAGGACGAGAATGGAGCGTGTTCTAGTTATTTGTGAGGTGGGTAGACTAGCGACATCGCTATAACTGATTGCGATTAAGAAAGATTCTAAAAGAAGGTGTTCATAAATTCAATTATTCAATCCAGAACCTGTTATTATTAGTCACGGAAATCCGGACACGTGACAATATTATCCACCACCTACGTCTTGGTCTTCCTAGAGGTCTTTTTCCTTCTAGATCTCTCACCAATATCCTATATGCATTCCTCTTCTCCTCCATTTAGGATACAAGCAATGCCCATTTCATCCTCCTTAACTTTATCATTTTAATTAAACTTGGAGAAGAGTACAAGTTATGAAGCTCCTCATTATGCAGTTTCATCCAACCTCCTGTCAGTTAATCTCTCTTCGGTCCAAATATTCTCCTCAATACCCTGTTCTCAAACACCCTTAGTTTATGTTCCTTCCTTAATGTCGTATATCAAGTTGCACCCATGCAGAAGCACAGGCAAAATGATACTGTGACGTTGAGGTCTGTTGCTAAGCAATGACTCTGTAAACAGCGGTCATTTCTGGGTAACGGGTCGGTAAAAACGTTCTCGCGGCAACGAATAATTAAGCAACAATAGAGTTACTGTTGGAAACGGGGTGTGCTATGAGCTCAGTAAACAGCTGCAAGACTTACATATTGATGTGGCTCTTATCTCAGAGACACATCTCAAACCCCATGATAGATTCTTTATTCCAAATTATCACTTTTATCGTACTGACGGCTTCCCAGGAAGAAAAGGCATTCACCATAACCATGTAGACCTGCCTCCGCTTGTTGCAATTGGGGCCACAGGGGTTTGCATCCCGATTGGTAATAGCGAAATACTGCTTGTAGCAGTGTACAAGTCCCTATGCCACATCTGGAATGATGCTGACATCACTGAGCTTTTAATCTTTAGACATAAGTCGATACTGGCAGGAGATCTGAATGCTAAACATCCATTTTGAAATAGTGGTGTTTCCAACCCATCAGGCGTGAGACTGCTGAATTTACTGCATACGTGTATAAATGAGTCTGAATTTTCAGCACCACAATCTCCCACTCCTTACTCTCCTACGGGAAATGGTGACGTGCTCCATATTGTTGTGCACAAGAATGTCCGGCTGTCAGAAGTCATTGTCTCTGATATTCTGGACTCAGATCACCTACGAATCGCTTTCCACTTGCTAGATCATGTTAGAAATAAGAATCTTTCGGAGCCGGTTGACAAATTTACAGATTGGAAGCGGTTCCAAAGCCTGGCCTCTGAATTAATTTCACCTAGAGTCCAAATTAACTCAGAGGAAGAAGCCGATAAAGCGGCCCGCTACTTTACTGCCTCTATAGCTTCCGCGTATAGGCCATCGACAAGCAAAATTACACCCTCGGACCTTAATAAGGACACACCTGGTCTGGAAAGTTTGCTGAAACATAAGCGGAGGTTAAGGAAACTGTGGCAAGTAACTCGGGATCCAGTATGTAAGACGGCACTCAATTGGGTCGCCAAAACCATCAGGCGAATGGCCCGCAGAAAGGCACTAGAACCGTGGGAAACAAAACTAGGGAACTGTGAAGTCACACCTCAAGCTCTGTGGCCTATTGCGAAATCGCTTATGAAAAGGGATGGACCAAAGGCACCAACCGCTGTTCATGGACCTTTAGGAATAACATATCACCCTGATGAGAAAGCCAACGTGATAGCGGATTGTTTAGAAAACCAGTTCGCATCTCATGACCTGTGTGAGGAACCCCATGTGCGACAGGTGGAGACTACAGTCCAAGCTCTGCTTGCATCTGTAGAAGGCACTCCGTTGGGGAAAGTACGAACTTGTGACATACATAAATTAACAAATACATTAAGATTACGAAAGGTTTGTGGACTGATGGTATTCGAAACGAATGCCTTAGGCACCTTCCAAGAAGGCCACTGCTACATCTGACACATTTAATTAAGCACTGCATTCGACTGTCCCATTTTCCAAAGCCTTGGAAGGAAGCAAAGGTTGTAACGTTACCGAAGCCCGGTAACGACACAAAATTTCCTCAAACTTTACGCCCGATTAGCCTCTGTCCACAACAGGCAAGCTATTCCAAAAAGTTATTCTGAAAATAGTTCAAAGGCACATTGAAGAAAAAGGCCTGATTAATGCAAGCCAGTTTGGTTTCCGTGCCCGTCATAGCACGACACTTCAATGTATGAGGCTTACGTATCACGTAACCTTAAATTTCAACTATAACATGTCTACAGCTGTTGTATTCTTGGATATTAAAAAAGCCTTTGACAAAACATGGCGCACTGGCTTGCTATATAAATTATCTGCATTACAATATTCAGTAAGTCTAATCAGGCTCATTAGCTGTTTCCTTTCTCATAGAAAATTCAGAGTTTCATTAGAAGGTGAAATGTCTACACCAAGGGATATACAAGCAGGAGCGCCACATGGTTCTGTTTTCTTCCTCACACTGTACAGTCTATATATAAACGATACGCCCCAGACACCTGATGTCTATCTAGGTCTCTTTGCTGACGACACTTATATATATGCGACAGACAGCAAAGAGGGTTATGTCTCAGAAAGCTGCAGCGAGGTCTCAGTGTCATTGAGACGTGGTGTGATAGCTGGAACATAAATATCAATGAAGATAAAACTCAGGAAATCTACTTCTCCCCTAGACTTAGGCCCCCTCAGACTCATCTTACATTGAATGGGCAGAATATCCCCTTCGTCAATCATGTAAAATACCTGGGCGCAATCTTCGATAAGAGGATTACGTGGAGACTTCACATAGAAATGATTGAAGCCAAGGCCTTCAGAACATTTATTAGAATCTACTCCCTATTCAAAAGTGACAGTTTAAACGCAAACATTAAACTATCCCTCTATAAGGCACTGATCAGATCAGCAATGACTTACGCTTGTCCCGCCTGGGAATTAGCGGCAGACACCTACCTCCTAAAATTGCAACGCATGCCAAACAAGGTTTTGCACACCATTGGAAATTTTCCAAGGTACACGCCAGTCCGCGATTTGCACACGGTTTTCAACCTTCCGTATGTATAAGATTATGTAACAAAATTGTGAAGACAAGCAGAAGTCATACAAAATCATGATAATAAAAATGTTCGCGGTATAGGACAAGGTGAAGCCAGACACAGAAAATATGAGACTTAAATTTGGCGGTGGTCAAGCTTATGACCGTTCAAATGACTAAGTTTTCGTTGTAGCATAAGATCTTTAAGTTAGGCATGATCTGCTCTGTAAAGCCTGTACTGACAGAGGACTTGTGTGTACAGCAAAAGAAGAGTTTTCGATAACGTGTTATATGTGCGAAATATACACTTGACGAAAGGTCTAATGTATTCATAAGAGACAGATCCATCTTCTGGTCAGAGAGGATGTTACATAAGGACTATTACCGCAGGAGTTCAGTTGGAAAAAAGAACTCTGGTCGTGAGTCTCAAGGGGCCTGACGCCAAGACTAACTGATTGGCGGTAAACCGCCAGTCGTAAAGTAACTCTCTCTCTCTCTCTAGGGAATAGTCTGCTGTACTCAGCCTAGACTGACAGAGGTCTTGTATGTATTATGCGTACTAGATATTAAGACTCAATTGTAAATAAGTGTACATAGTGACAATGGACTAATACAATCGAATATGGCTGACAAATGACAGATCCGATCTCTCCTCAGAGAGGGCGCCCCACATGGACAGGACAGTAACTTCCATTTAAAAAGTAGCATCTGGTCATGAGCCCCACCCGGGGCTCCACACCAAGACAGACAGACTGACTGACCGTCAGTCACAATGTGACTTTGACTTTGACTTGAATGAGTTCAGTTGTGAGTAGTATTAGCCAGCGAGTAACGGCGTGAGCACAGAAGCTGAAGAATTTCCATTGTTGAGATCTGTTACCAAGCAACGACTAGGGAAGAATATACATGACTAAGGCTTAGCGTGTTCTGTATTGATTTTTGAAGTGGGTAGATCGGCGATAGCGCTGTAATTGCAGTACCGAGGTGTGTGTATAAGTAGCACATAAATCAATCACCAATCCATACCCCATTTTAGTCACTCATACACGTGATAATACTTCCGTATAGAGGCCGTCTCTTACATCCGCAACGTGACGAAGCGCCATGCCATTGTGACAAGGGACCCACCTGACATGGAACAACAAAATACAGTCACGAATTTTAAAGTACCGAGACCTGGGGATTAAAAGTAAAGCAAAGCAAAGCTATCCTTGTACCAGGCCGTGAAGGCCCATAGGGTTGTGAGACGTTGAGGGTCCCACATTATCCAGACAATCAGCTCAAAGATGACGGTAAGGTTGTCAGCCTTACGCGCTGGCCGCGCTTTACTCCCCAGGAAAATTATTTAATTAATTCCTGGTACTCATTTCTGTTAGAGGCTGAGTCAATACCAGGGCCATAGTGCGGCTGAAATGATTAGGTAATTTGAAAAGATCCACCTCATCGGTACTCGAACACGCGGCCTTTTGGCTTACAGCAAGTGCCTAAACAAACTACGTCATCGCGCGCACCCAAGGCTTCGAAATTATATTCTGAATGTAGCCTATTCGAATATCGGCCGGAACATCAGCTATCCTGAGACCTGTCTTGCTCTTAGTGAGTATCATCTTGAAAATCCCAGGATACTACCTCAAATTCAGCGGTGACCACGTCCTTCCATATCCTTTCTAATTCATTATTCAATAACTTGTTACAATTAGAAGCTGTGTAATCCGAAATACTGGCATCGTCCTTAAGTTAAAACTAAATAAACATTCATGTCCTTCCTTGCCCTTGGCTAGTTCCAGAGTAAACAACGCAACTTATTAAGGATGATTCATGATAATAAGTCCTTCCTTATAAAGAAATATATATTATACAATTGAAAAATGTGCAACATGTTGTGACGTGCGGCCTGAAAGCCAGAAATGCACAGTCAGAAAAGCACAACAGAGACGTCCGATGCTAGGCAACGGCTCGGAAGTTACCCTTCTGTTACAACAAGGCGCAGTGAATACATCATTGCCTAGACGGCAACTGTAAACAAGTTCACGCGACATTGCGTACATAGGCAGACTGTTACCGCGCAAATGAAAAACAGAAGTCTTCAAAAAGTTAATGCCTGTCGCAGCCGCCTAGCAGGGATAAAAGTAGGGTAGTTGAGAAGTCGTCAGTTCAGAAGTGGAGTCAGAAGTCAGAAGAAGAACCAGAAGTTCAGAAGTAAAGCCAGAAGTCAGAAGAAGAACCAGAATACGAGAGAATTCCAGAAGACCAGAGGCGCAAGGTGTGTGAACTGTTATAACCGAATGTAATGTGATAGTGGCTTCAAATAAACCCAATGATCAAATCTGGAATCCACAATTATTAGTCACGCGTACCCCGGATACACGTGAAAATATGCTTTTATTATTCAGTTTTCTGCTTTGCGCTAGGGGGAATAATGTTCGATTTCCTTTTGGGCTGCATCCATGAATATTAATGTAATATTATATTATTAATTTGAACAGGGCGTCTTGTTGGTTGTATCTTCGCGTAATTCGGAGAAATCCAGAAGTTACGAAGGAATATTTCTCCTCCATTACAAGGACCGAAGTATGATCCAAGCAAAAAATCCAACAGAAACCGTCGGCGAGGTGAGCTTGATGCTTTCTTAGTTGGCTTACAATTCGATCACGGGATATGTTCCTCCGAAATGTCGACATCTCTCCGAAATATACGGCGTTATAACTCACAAAACTGTACTCTTCATAGTTACGGCCCTAAGAACATTAAATTCAAAATACTGTGAGGTGTACTATGATTGGAGATTAGATTTATTATCCACTTAAAACACACGACTAGGGACTACACTTAATTATAGCACCATCGCTGATCTCCACTGTTTACAATTCACTACAGCACACGCTAAGTCTTTTCAGTCTGCTGTGTCTTCATCGGTCGTTCCCTGGTAACGACTCCTAACAGTGGACATACTTCAGCTTCTGTGCTCACTTCATTATCCGCTGACTCTCAACTGCACCGACTGAGTTTCTCTTCACAGGCTCCCTTACAACCAACTAGCTTCAATGATGTTGGCCATCTCACGCAAACCTCCCAGTTTTCGCTTCATAGATTCCCTTAAAACTGGTTACAGCCCTAACCTCGTCACTTACTTATAACATCTGGACGCGGACCACGTAGAAACACAGTTCTTCTGTTGCATGCGTATCCGTGTTAACCTGGCTGTTCCTAACAGCGGCCGTATATTCTTGCTTATTAAAAATATGTTGCCTAGCAACGGAAGTCGTGTCTTCGTATGTTTCGCGACCGTTGCCTAGAACGAATATTGTGTCAGAGCCGTTGGCTAGCAAAGGCTGTTTCTCTGCCTCCACAGTTCCTGCTTTGGGCATATGTGCCACAACATTTATAATTTACTACTGAAATATGCTAATTTCTATTTTAATAGTGTAAAGTGTCACGGCGCCGACTCTCTTCTATATATTTTTATGAAAAAGGATACATATTACTGAGAATTATACAATTACTGATCAGATTTTATATGCAATTTCCAATATTACTTTTACATACTCCAAACCAACTTAAATCAATCTGGCAAAATTTTGAACTGAGGCCAAGCTAACAGAAGTGATAAATAAAATGCATAATGCTATTTATATGCATATTGTGGCGTGCCGCCTAACAGCCACAATATCTCAGTCAAAGCAGACGTCCATTGTTAGGCAACGGCTAGGTATCCACGGTTCCGCATCGTTGTGTGGGTGACAAACATGTTCACGCGAAAACGCATACATACAGAGACGTTACCACGGAAATAAGAAACAGAACTAGTGTGGTTCCCGCGGTAATAAATACACTAACTACCGGTGCATAGAACATATGAAACGGAACCCTTGAACAAGGTGTCTTCTAGTTCGTCCGACGATAGAGTATAAGAGAAGAGACCAGAACAGAAAGGAGAAGGGGGTGGAATACCTCCACCGTGACCCTGCGAGTCGTAAGAGGCGATGAAACGGGAAGTCTCAAATCTGAGAGAGTAAAATATGGTCGCGAGTTCCAAGGGACTCAGACCCGAGAAAGATCGCTCTGGCAAGGGCCAGAAGCATATGCACAAGACAGACCCGTCCTCTCGTCAGAGAGGGCGCCCCACGAAAATAAAACCGTAACTGTCAAACGGTAATAATTAATATCTGTGACTGACTGACCGTCAGTCGCAATGTGACTCTGACTTTGAGAGGAGAACATTTTCCCGTGTGGAGGCGGGGTCGAATACCTCCACCGTGACTCCGCGAGTCGTAGGAGGCAACGAAAAGGGAAGTCTCAAATCTGAGACAGTAAAATATGGTCATGAGTTCAGCGGGACTTGGACCCGAGAAAGACTGCGCTGACGAGGGCCAGCAACAATTGTAAATGACAGCCCGTCCTCTCGTCAGAGAGAGCGCCCTACATCAACAAACCCGCAACTATCTGACAGTAATAAAAATCTGGCCGTAAGCCCCAGATGGGTGCTTTATGCCAAGACAGACCGGCCGACTGACCGCCGGTCCTAATATAAGACTCAGACTCAGCTGAGAACAGATCAGAGGCGAAAGGAGCATAGCTCAAAGCAGAAGAAACCAGCTCAACTAAGAACCAGAAGACGACGGACTAGCCAGGTTACTGGAAGACGCTATTTTGAGTAATTTTAATTGTAATTGTAAACAGATTATCAAATAAGAAGCTTCATCTAATCCGGAACCCCTTAATTTCTATTACTAATATTACTAATAATAATGCAATTACAGATCATATTCTGTGTGCAGTTTCCAATAGCACTTGTATGTACATACTCCAAACCAAGTTGGATAAATCTGGCAAAATTTGGAACAGAGGCCAAGTTAGTAGATGTGATGAACAGAACCCATAACGCTAATTTATATGCATATTTATGACCAGTCTCAACACTTCAGAGGCCAAACTCGGACCAGGGTGAACTCCATTGCACCGGCTCCGTAAGACAGAAGACAGGAATGAATCACTTCAGGAAGGAGACCTCGCGTGACAAACCGAAGCATTCGAATAAAACCTCCCTCTGTGCCACTTCGTCCACCACAAACGCCACAATTAATTGACCTGCGACTAAACTCTAGCCACTGCAATGAGAACCCGACGACTAAGTACGAGCAGTGGTCAATCGTGTATTCCCATCTGACTGAACTGTCAGCATGGCTGCTTCCGGAACATTTCAGAACCTCACAGTCCCGTTACTCCCGCAGTTCGGACGGTCGGCCACATTGTATTACTGACATTAAATTTCGAATAAAAACTCTATATTATTCAGTATAGCTTATGAACCGAACAAAATATTTCTTATAACATTAAGCAGAGTTACATTTGTCCCTGTGCTTAACTAACTGAGCACTGCGCCATGAAGACGTATGTGGGAGTGGAGGTATACATCCACGTTTTCTTGACCTCGACACTAGTATGTGAGTGGTCAGCTTTGCGCCCAGGCCGCTTTACACCCTATAATCATTGGATAGGAGGCTGGGTGGGCCCCAGAGTCGGTCTGGACGACTTGGAGACGAGAAGAATCTTGAAGCTACCTGGACTCGAACTCCGATTCCAGCCAGGCACTACAGCGACTATGTTCTTAGGTTCAGTCATCGTGTACAAATTCCTGCCATATTAGTAAACTGGTAATGCGTTACGTTGTTTCTTCAGTAACATAATACCATCATCAGGATATTACTTACGTAAACAATCTGCCTGCCTGTGGACTTATAAGGTCAAAACTTAGTGCAGATGAAACGACTATAATACATGACACTTATCTCACCGCCAGTGTACCAACACAAGAAGTTGCATCTCCAACAGTGCCGTTAAGAATTAGATGATTAGCCAGTGCAAGAGGATACTGAAATACTGTCACGTGACAGAGTGACTATAGACGGGTTTTGGAATGTTGACCTTATTTATTGGAATTTTTTTACAGCGCGTGACTACACACACATTAGTGTTCAGTTACGTCTTCACTTGCGTTACTTTGTTGCGGCTTCCAACGGCGGACGAACCCCTTCCTCTACTTTTCCGAACTATCCCCGATCTCAGCTACCAGCTTCTCACAGCAACACCTGACAACGACTGAACTTTAGTAGTTCTCTCACTCAAAACTAAATCACTCAGCTTACAACATCGCGGCTCGGACAGCGTAGAAAACATTGATTCGTTTGTGTCTGTTGATATGACATCGTAACGCCTACTGAGCCATTTCCTAGCAACGGCTGTTCTAGAGTCGCTTATTTCGCGGTCGTTGCCAAGCAAAACGTATACAATCCACGATGTTTTGCGCGGTTCGGCTCTCGCTGGATGCTTCACGGATTCATTACAGACGTTGGGACTGCGTTCTCATTGACAATAAACCAGCGAGGATCGGAACGAAATTTGGTCTGAAGCGGTTTGAACCGGGATTCGGCGAGGTTCTCTAGGGAGCCTCGCCTTGACCTCAGGTGGCTGCTGCCCGGCCCGAGCTGGCCATGCAAAGTATTGAGGCAGTGCAACAGATGAGATCTATCCTCTCCGCATTCCTACAAACGAGAGTCCAATCGATTTCGTTAAGCGGCCATCCAATACGGGGGACGTTCCAACTGCTCTGCTGAATTCCAAACGTAACCAAAAGCGATTACGTCTGTACAAACACGAACACGAGATGACAGGTGTACTCCAGTTTTGAGTGCACGGTTTACAAATGTGTTCATCGCTGTTGTGTATCTCTGAGTGCCTTTCGCAATACGGCAAACCCTTGTTACAAGATGTCCAGATATAACGGACACCATATGGCTGTGCACAATTGTGAACTGTTTGACATATTGACGCATTAAGGTTTTGTGGTTAGAAAACTATATTAAATTAAAAATAACGTAATAGGCCTATAAAAAGTTCGTGGGTTCGATTCCCGATGAGGTCAATCTGTTTTTAAAATTACGTAATCCTTCCAGCCGCACTATGGCCCTGGGGTCGACTCAGCCTCTAACAGAAATGAGTACCAGGAATCTTCTTGGGGGTAAAAGGCGGCCAGCGAATAAGACTGACAACCTCACCGCCATCTATGAGCCGATTTTCTGGAAAATGTAGGAGCCTCGAAGTCTCACAACCCTATGGGCCTCCACGACCTGTTACGAGGATAATTTAATAATTAATTAATCATATTGTGTGTTTCTATGTGTATTGCGTATGCTCGGTATGTATCCTACGGTTTACTTCCTCCAATAGCCCTTTCTTTATTGCTAGTGGGGTGGGACTAAGTCTCTTATACTGCGGCCACTTCTGGCCTATTATACCAGCCCCATATGATAGGTGAGGGTGAGTGTGGAGCAACTGGTGGAATAAAAAATGCAGGGGAAACTGAAGTACTCGGAGAAAACATGCCCCAGCGCCACTTTGTCCACCACAAATCCCACTTGACCAGACCCGCGATCGAACCCGGGCCGCCGCGGTGGGAAGCCAGCGACTAACCGCTTGAGCTATGGCGCGGCCCACTCTCTCTCTGAAGTACATTTAATACAGCGCTATCGCTGATTTACACAATTTGCACTTCACCGTTGGGCACGCACTAGGATTCTCAGTCTTCACTAGTCATCTCCTGGCAACGGGTCTCAACACAGAAACTAGCGCTTCAAATCACTATGAAGTCTTCTCGTTATTTCGTTTGCAATCACTCTGCACTCCTCTGTCCCAGTCTGTACTCAATAAATCCTCACAATTCACTAAGGACACGCTCCATTCTCGTCCCTGTACACTCAACTGCTGAACCCTCCTGGATTGTCCTTAGCTGCAAAGGGACTCGTGTTATTGACTCGCGGCTTCTCAGCTATGACTCACTGCAAACGATCTTCACTGTCCCCTACAAACCTTTGGCAAGACTCCATAGAAAACACCTCTATTATTGTAGACGTGTTTACAGTTCTGTTGCTAAGCACTGGACATGGGGCGGACCACACTGAAAACAAGCCACGTGATATCTACCTCGCCAGTCCGTTAGCGCGCTGACTGTTGCCTAGCAATGAGCTATAAACATTCGTTCTGTTGTTGTGTGCTCGTATGGCGGGGTGTTTATCGAGCCGTTGCCTGGTAATGAGTCAACATGTCGCACTATTTAAATGTTCTCATAATGAAAAAAGTATTCTAATGAAAATAATACCATAGTCTTCTATGAGAATTATAAAAGTTAGAAATTGTCGTTATACCTGTCAAGGTGTTTTGGTCCCCTAGGTGTACCACAGCCAATTTTAGGAGCCGTTACTAGGCAACTACCAGTGAAGACATTGCGGGCTGGAAAAGAATTAGCGTGCGCTCTAATGAACTGCAAAGTGGATAAATTAGGGATGCCGATATAATTAAGTGTAATTACGAATTGCGTGTTAAAGTGGCCAATAAATCAGATATCCAATGCAAAAACCCTTCGAGAGTCATTCCTTCTCGTGACAGTATAAGTGGAGCTGTCTCCTCACAGCCACATGACTGAAAAATGCCACAAGATCTTATAGAAAATGGAGACATGTGCACCCACTGACCGAACATTATTTCACCAAGTACTATGTTCTCTTTCCGTCAGCCTTACGCCGAAGGCTGTGGCATTAAAACTAATGGAAAGCAGTTCTGTGCTGTCTGTCTATGGCTCTATAGACCTTGTGGACCTTTGTCGCTTTTGAGTTTCTTTATCTATACACAGTCGGCTGGACGCCTAGGACGGAGGATCAGCCCGTAGCACGACCGCTACCTGCGCACAGAACACAAACATAGAAAAAAAGCACACAGACATCCATGCCTCGAGTGGGATTCGAACTCATGATCCCAGTGTTCCAGTGAGCGAAAACATTTCATACCTCAGACTGCGCGGTACCGTGATCAGCAAAGCAGTTTTCAACGGAAACGGTAAAGCTATCCCTATAACAGGACATGGAGGTCCATAGGCTTGTGAGACGTCGAGGTTCCCACATTTTCTACAGTCGGCTCACAGATGGCCGTGATGTTGTCAGCCTTACGCGCCGGCCGCCCTTTACCCCCAGGAACATTCGCGGTACTCATTTTTGTTAGATGCTGAGTCGACCCCAAGGCCATAGTGCGGCTGGAAGGATAAGGTAAATTTGAAAAATCCAATGAACACATTGGGAATCGAAACGGCGACTTTCCGAAATGTAGCATAGTGCCTCAACCAACTACGCTACCGCGTGGCCCTTATCATTCGACAGACGGTGGCTATATGCCTTTAGGTATAAAGTGAACGCAGTGTAGGGAGGTTGACGTTGAAGCTTGTGGAACGAGTTTCCTTTAATTCCATATTCCTGCACCACGCGATTGTTTTGATGGCTGCAATATGTCTCATGCAGAGAAAGTAGTCGAAAAGCAGAAGTGCTGACACTTTTGTGATGTATTAAGTAAACTTCATACAAGCTGCTGCTCAAGCCTGGCCATTGTTATGACGAGCTTTGTTTCGTGCTACGAGAAACAGAACTCAGAATGAATTTCAGAAGATAATTTTAACACACGTGACTCCATAATATAAAAAGTTAAACCCGAAACCGAAAGAAATACAAAAGAAAAATAGGTTTTGGTTCTGTACACTTTAGTGACACTATTATCGGTTAAGTGTAGCCGGAAGAGCTCGGTTGGTATAGAGATTACGCTATGCGCTCTAGTACCAAAGATCCAGGGTTCTATTCAAGGTCGACGCACAAAATCATTTCTTTTCCATAACCGCAGCTTCCTATGCAATGGATACCGGGGCCCTGTCCCCGAGGGAGAAGAGGGTCGAAATGTGAAACTGTCCACTAATTTCCATCTAATTTCAAGGCTATGAACAGGTGGCGACCTAAACATGAACAGATTCTCGGAAAATCACCTAAAGGATCGTGCGTGACCATGGAGTATAACACACTGACATAGGAGACAAATCGTAATACACTGGCGATTCCCCCTGAAGAAAGAGGCGCACTCTGCACTAGTACCCTTCCCGCTTGACATAAATTTACTGTATCTCATTTAATATAAAACACTTTATCCCAGTTCGTAGGCAACCTAATTTATTCTGCAGCGGCCAGTTCAGGATTAAGTTAGTTTCTTAGGGTGGAGTTTGTTTGAGTCAACTTGGTCCGTCGGCCACTAATTGGGCTCCCTTAATAATGAATGTGGAGCAGTCGGTGGAATGAGAATTGGCTGGGGAAGTCGACGTACTCGGAGAAAATCTCCCCCAGTGCCACTCTGTCCACCACAAATCCCACATGACATCACCTGAGCTCGAACCCGGGCCGCCACGGTGGGAAGCCGGCGACTAACCGCCTGAGCTATGGCACGGCACAGGATTCAGTTAACCTAAGCTCGTAATTCAAACAACTGGCGGCAGTGCACATCGTGATATCAGTACCGCATTTCCGTGCATCAATATGCGTCATAAAATGATGAGTGGTTGGAAGCTGTCTTGTCTGGTAGAAGGGAGTGCATCCATATCTATTGGAAGAGACAAGCTAAACACAACGCGCACATCAACAGGGTCAGGCAGAGTCTACTGACACAAACCAAATCTTATATAGTTGAACTGTAAGATTAACAACCTAATAATGACTATGAAATACAGTAGGTTCAGTGGGACATGAGCTCTGGCCTTGAGATGTACAGTCGCTTTGCCGCCCGAGTAAGGAGAGCTCAGTGTCTCGAGCGCTGTGACTAGCGTCACGTTCGTTGAGTTGTCTCAAGATCACTGGCCTGTCATTTTCGCGCATGTCAGAGCTCATGTCATACAGAACAACGTATACACATAGGGCCTAAAACACTTCTGACGTGGCACATCGTGAGATAGTGACAGAAAAGTTGGGAACCAAATTCCGAACACCGGAGTTTTTGTATACAGGGGATTTTTCTTCCATAAGGCTGCCTACTCTAGGCGTGACGTACCCTCCGAGATGTTTCAGACAGGCAATAGTAGAAACAAAAAGTTCAATGCCTCTGATACCAAAAGTTTACCAGCCTATCCACCGTCCTGCCTAACAGAATATTTAAAATCAATCTGTAATCTTCCCTCCTCTATTTCGTACTGCAGCTATGAAGAATACTGTGTTTTCCTCTATAAGTCCACCGATGTTTCGGAGGAACATTCTACCTCCATTTTCGGGGTCGAAGACCCTGTAATCAGAGCTGTGATTTTCGCTTGTTTTTCCTGCTTACTTGCATAACTTATTCATTGACACTGAAAATCGATGCAGTACTTTTCTCCGAAACCTCGGTTTATTTCTACCGGACTACACGGTGTTACATGCTCAAGCGGTTAATCGATTGCTTCTCACCGCGGCGGCCTGGGTTCGATCCAGGTTCTGGTTAAGTGGGATTTGTGGTGGACAAAGGGAAGGTTTTATCAGAGTACTTCGGTTTCCCCTGCCAATCTTCATTCCACAAACTGCTTCACAATCACCCTCACCTATCATCTGGGGCTGGTCCAATAGGCCAGAAGTGGTCGCAGTACAAGGGACTTAGTCCCACCCCACTAGCATTAAAAAAAATTACATTAAAAAAATTCTTTATTTATAACGTGTTTCCATGCCTTAAATTTAGAGGCACGCAATTACCGAAATTACTCTATTAGACTTACAGCCTTTGGTGATCATACAGCACAAGGGAAACGGTAAGTATTTATTCTGAACTATGGCAAGTTTTTACAGAATGCGTTATTTTCGTATTTCCATCACGAACCTGCACTCCAAAAGCCATATTTAATCGCAGGGTTTTGAAACACTTCAGAACTGTTCATCGCATTTGCATACATTATGACTGCATCATATTTCCACTGTGAGAAATGTTTCTATATTAAGATTATCGAAGCCTACGAAATAAATTTTATAAGATTCCAGTTCAATTATAATAAATGCAAGACCAAACTACTCGTATCTCATGTAACCGGCACTGATTATTCAGTGCTGTACAAAGCCAGCTAAAGAAATACCTTAAACTTGTACGTCAACTTTTTAATTACAGCAACCAACATCGAGATTCAATTACTCCCTTTTCATATTTAAAACAATAACTTAAATTGTCGATATCACGTAAATGTATTTCTGTGTCTAGTTAATTAAGAAAAACGTAGGGGAAATGGAGGTGTAGCTCCACCATTATTGATCTCAGCACTAGAGGGAGTTAAGTGGTCAGCGTCACGCTTCTTCCGCTTTAACTCCGAGAAAAATTCCCCCAGTGGCAATCTGATAGGAGACTGAGCTCCGAAGTCGAATTTTCCAGAGGGGAACAGAACTTCGGCTCGTAACCCCACTACCTCGTGGCCTTGGAGACACTCCTACTGACAGTTCTTGGTTAACAGGTAACGCTTATTGGCCCAGCTAATTATCACACGAAGATCCTCAAAATAGCAGACCACACGAAATTGTTCTGAAGTGATTCTTAAAAGATTTATATTTCAGCTAGGGAATGGCTTTTCTTTATGAAAGAGAGGATATGATACATGTTCTTAAAACTCAATTTTGATCTCACATATCATAATCAGGTACGAAAACTTGACAACACTCGACATACTACAAATATTGCATTACACAGAAACCGTCTTGTAAAGGGATCGTCATGAATCCTGAACGAATCACTCGGCATAGTGACAGGAGGAAAACACCGAACAGTTCTGTCTTGCGTTTAATTCTTTGCACAAAACCTAACTACAGGAAATGTATGTAGCTGAGGCACAGACATCTGAAGCCATATATTGTAAAATTAAGCATAACAATTGAAATAAATATTATTCATCTTTGCCATATAATTTAATATATACCTGAGGAAGACATAAACACTAAATACGTTTTTTTTTTTAAGGTAACGATAGCACGAATTAAAAAAAAAACAGATTCTAAAGGTTTGACTGTACAGGGTAAAACATGTTTAATTATATTAGTCTGTACTTACAAAGATTCCATTTAAAGCAGTCCTCAGACTTGTACTCAATGATCATTAGAGCGGGTATTCTGAACTTTTGTCGGTAAAATCAATAGGAAAAGTGATTACAAATATTTGTTATCAGTGCCTGAATTCAAGACACGTTTAACATGAAACTACAAAAGAGAAAATTTGAGGAACACTGCACAAGATAAGATCACCTAAACTCTTTGTATCTCTGAACTGCAGGGTAGAACACACACATACAAATAAAATTAACCATTACACAAGCAACACTACTTAAACCGAACCTTCACACGGAGCCTGACAAACACTATCACTCGTGTTTTGGACTAGGTCATGCTCGGTGCAGCCACTAGTGATGCTGGTGGTAGTAACAGCAAGGGGCGACTGGCGTAAGGGGGGTGTGGTAGGTGTTTAGCTGGACTGATCGAAGCGGAACCCGTGGCAGTCCTCGCAGACTCGTTGCGCCCTGGCAGTTGGTTCACTTGCAACTGGCGTCTGGAACCTGCTTGGGCTGGCCGACATCGTGCGCCGTGGACTAGCTCTCCCTCCATCACCCCTCCCACAACCTCTTCGTGCCAGCAGAACCCCAAAACTGCAGCTCTCTCTAGTGCACTCCGGTTGCAGTAGACTGAGAAAACAAGATGGCCTGACGTCATGTTTTGTTGCCGAGATCAAATATCGGATACGTCCTATATTTTCGGCTTGATGCATATAGATGGACGTGTACGGGCCCATCCGGGTCCTGCTCATATGTAAGAAATTACATGTCCCCTCTTCAAGTAACCGTCATCACGTTTGCTATTGCTAAACCATGAAGGTAAAAAGATAAAGCTATCACTATAATAGACTGGAGGCCCGTAGGGTGGTGAGATGTCGAAGCAAATCGGCTCACAGACGGCGGTTGGATCATTTCTAAACCATAATTAAGTACTTTTTTTTTAGAGTAGGGTGAGTCCACTTGGTACGTCGGCCACTAATATGCCTGTTGTACCAGACTCGGATGATGAGTATGGGGCTCGGTGGAATGAGAAATACTCGAAAACCTGCCCCAGTGTCACTTTATCAACCAAGAATCCCGCATGACCTGACTTGAGCTCAAACTCAGGCCGCCGAGGTGGGAAGTCGGCGACTAACCGCCTGAGCTACTGCACAGCCAACCATAACTAAGTAAATAACTTCATGGAGCTGAGCCCTTCTTGAGAAGTCGCAAATTGTGCAGCTACTCAAGAACTTCCCAGAATTTTATGGAAACAGGAGTTTCATTGCCGTGTTCACAAAAGCCCTCCACCGGTGGAATGTAAATGGAAACTTTCATGGCCTAATTTTAGCCAGTATCCCAGAATTTGTCCTGTGGGTCTCAGGAGATAAGGATAACCCCTAATCTGAACAGTCATTTTCAGGCAGAGATTAGAAAGGAGCATGTAAGATAATGGAAGTCCTTACCATGTGAGACAGTTTGCTGGGTCACACAATATAAACTGTAAGGGCCGCGCAAAGTGACACGTAATACCGAGACCAGTATTTAACGATATCCGAGGGTTGTCTCTATATCCAGACATTATGCAGTAACATCGTCATCTTTCTTCGTTCCTTCTTCTCGTGTTTTCATATCTTATTTCCTTTAGCCTCGTTTGTGTGGCGGTAAAGTCTTGCAGAGGTGTTCTCATCTCGCTTCATCAGGACACGTGACAAGATTACGTAACTGTGGTTCAGTATGTCTCTGTTTCTTGATACATATTGTCACGTTATAGAGTGAGACTATAGATTGGTTTTGGATTGATGACGGGATTAATTGGACTCTTCAATAAAGCGTGTGATTACAATTTACAGTTCGTAGTTACACACGAAGAAATGACCACAGTTAAGTCTTCACTGCCGTTGTTTGGCAGCGGCTTCCAACGGCGGATGTTCACCTTCCTCTGGGTTCTGGAACTGACCCCGTGCCTGAGCTACCAGCTTCTAACAGCAATAGCGCACAAGGACTGAACCCCAGTAGTCCTCTAAATGAGCGAGAGTCAGAGATACTTCACGACTGACGGTTACCACCAAACCCCTTGAGGCTCACAACCGAGATTGTTCTTGTTGCAACTTAACCCTTGCGGTCATAGTCCTTATGTAACAACTCTCCATTCCTCTCTATCCTGTGCTGCTCTCTTCCAGTTCCTTATGCCCATTAACTTCTTGGCATCTTCTTCCACCGCATAAATCCACCTAGTTCTTGGTTTCCCAGCACGTCTCCTGCCGCCTGTTGTGCTGTATAATATTTTCTTTGGGATACGCTCCTTAACCATTCTCTGTACATGCCCAGCCAATTGCAATCTGTTAAGCTTTATCGTCACTGAGATCTCTGGCTCCTTATATAATTTGTATAACTCTTTATTACAAGTATGTCTTATTCTCCATATCCCATTCTCTTTTATTGGTCCATAAATTCGCCTTAGGATTATCCTCTCGAAAGCACTGATGACTGATTCCTCTTTCTTGTTTAGCGTCCAACCCTCACATCCATAATAAAGCACCGGTCTTATCATTGTTTTATATAATTTTGTTTTAATCGCTCGGTGTATATCCTTTGATCTAAAAACTGATAGTAACGAGAAATATGCATTATTCGCTAGTTTTATTCTTCTTGTTATTTCATGATTCTCCTCTCCATCTTTATGAAATTTCGACTTCGACTTTCGTCAAATGTACGTATCGTACATATACCGTATTTACGCATGTATAGGCCGCACATTTTTTGCCAGAAATTCAAGAGGAAAACTGGGGTGCGGCTTATATTCGAAATATTCGAAATCACACTTCATTTTAAAAAAATTATATTCATAATTAGTAATACAGGGTGTTCTACTCCTGAAATAATATTCCAAGAAAATTATTTTTTCTATAATTTGTCTGAAAATTGTGCTGCGGCCTATACACGCACGCGGCCTATACATGGGTAAATACGGTAGCTTGTTATTGAAAATTCTTCCTTTTGCACTATATACAAGTCGTCTGTCGGTACAGGCTTTGCAAAGCAGATCATGCCTACCTTACATATCCGGTTCTACAACTGCACTGCTGTCATTCTGAATTTTCTAAAGATTTTATTCACTTTAATAAATGCATAGCCCTCTTTATAATGCGCCCCAAATTAACTGCCCCTCTGATACTCTGTTTACTCGGTAGATAAGGGCTTATGTTCTGTTTAACAGGTTGATCGTAAGAGAGACACAAGATAGAGCGTATAAAAACATACGCAAAAGCTGAGTTGTCTTGAGCTTCACAAAAGTAGCATGTTTCTACAGCGTCTGCCAGACAGCGCGAAATAGCATATTCCCATGTTTTAACGGGTATCGAGTTCGATTTCGGGCACTACCTGCTTTTCTGAGAAGTATTTGGTCTCGAACGGGGTCCACTCAGTCTCATGAGGATAAGTGAGGAGCTGTTTCAAGGAACAGCGGCTCCGGTCTAGAAAACCGAGAATAACGGCCGTGGAGATCCGTTGCGCTGACTACGGGACACCCTCAATATGAAAAAGTTGGCACTAACTTCGCCGACAAGCGGCGGTCACTCGGTCGGTATAGTTCGCTCGCGGACTACAGGCCACGGAGTTTGTTCTATTTTTAATCGAATCCGACGTTGTACATTGAAAGTGTCATTAAATGAATCATAAAATGAATACGTCTGTCTGCAAGAGACCGGATATTAGTATTTTAATTTTTTATCTGGTATCACAGCGACTAAAACGTTATTCATAATCTCGAAGGTAGCATTTGAGTCAGAATTGTTCGGTTTCTGGAATTTGTCCACTAAGTTTCGGAAACTGAAGCTGTTTCCATCCTCAGGAGAAGGGAGAGTCACCTGTTTGTTGTTCGATCCCTTACGACAGTCGACACAACCCCCCGTTTCAGCATACCAACACACGCCAATTGAACACTGCAGGTGACCCAGCACAGCATCTAACCTGAGTTTTAAATACAACATAAATTAATTCTTATCCTACTTGTACTTTCAATGTGTTTATATTTTCATTTTTAATTTATCTTTATGTTTATAATTATAACATTAGTTTTACACTAAATCTTAGACACGTGTATACATAAATAATGAGGCGTATTGGCTCTATGCAGGAACTGTTGAGCCAGGGAGGCCTCGGGACACGCGCGCAACGTCAGAGTTGCGGATTTTATCGGCGCGTTGCTAGGCGACAACTCTGTGACCGCGTGGATTGCGCAACAGGAAGTGCGAGTGACGTCACATATCCCACTCATCCAGTCATTACGCAACGCTCGGTAAACACCCCTCCCCGCAAGGCTGTGACGTCACGCAACAGTAGGGCGTCTATTGCTAGGCAATGCGTGGGTAGACACACCTGATAACAATACCTGATATCTGTTACCGAGCAGCAATGTGGTCCTTTCCAAGCCTATTTAAGGAGCAGCGAACACTTTTCCACTATTAGTCACCTCCACAGTGACCCTGCGAGTCGTAAGTGGCGACGAAAAGGGAAGTCTCAAATCTGAGAAAATAAAATATGGTCTCGAGTCCCAAGGGACTCAGACCCGAGAAAGACTGCACTGGCAAGGGCCAGCAGCATATACAAAAGGCAGACCCGTCCTCTCGTCAGAGAGGGCGCCCTACAAAAACAAGACCGTAAATGCCAAACAGTAATAAATATCTGGTCATGAGCCCCAGATGGGGCGCAACACCAAGACTTACTGACTGACTGACCGTCAGAAGCAATGTGACTTGGACTTGGACTTGGATTCCGCCAGTGCGGAGTATTGAGTTGCGAGTATTCAGATTGTGTTGAAGTCTAGCAGTTACGAGTTGTTGAGTTGCATCGAGTGAATGAAGGCTGGCAGTGACTATAGCAGAAGAAGTAACTGGGACAATGAAATTATGAAATGTGTAAGTGCGGGTACGAGTGTGTCAAATAAATTCGCTAGATCCAAGACCGGCGTGAAGTTACTTGTCGTGTCACACACGGCCATCACGTGACAATATATATATATATATACACACACACACACACACACACACACACACTAGCTGGCAACGCAGGCATCAGTTGCAAGAATACGGATCCATGTTACAACCAATATTTTAATCACTTGATTTATGACCATAAGTGCCTGATGATGACTGAATTATATGGTCGAAACATGTAAAAAATCATATTACTTGTGTCGACGATCGTAATATAAGCAATTAAATATTACATACACAACAGGATGCAGTTTAATTGCAGAATTTGTGAAACCATTTTGAGCACAAGGCTAGCTCCATCTGTGGAGTAAAAACTGAACACTCGGAGCTAAAACCTATATATACCTGTCACATCACACAGATCTCTGTGAGTTGATAATCTCAATGCTACTAAAGGGGGACCAGATAGGAGACATGTCCACACTGGGTAGGCTGATAGGATTGTTTAAGCATGCCATGTTGGCAGATTCCTTAATTTCCTATACCTGCCGTCAGTTGTTATCTAGGTTTTAGAATACCGGACAATAGACAAAGTCCAAGAACCCAACAGTTCTGAGTGTTACACACCATCGTCAGAAACCCTTAGAATCTAACAGCATTTGAGGTAAAGCTATCCCTGTAACACGCCGTGGAGGTCCGTAAGATTGTGAGACATCGAAGCTCCCATATTTTATAGACAATCGGCTAAAAGACGGAAGTAGAAAAGCTCCGTGGCTTTAGTCCGTAAGCTAACTATACCGAGCGAGCGACCGACGTTTGTCGGCGAAGTTAGTGCCAACTTTTGCGGATAGAGGGTGTCGCGTGGTCAGCGCAACGGATCCCCACGGCCGTTAAACTCAGTGTTCTAGACCGCAGCAGCTACTTTTCCATTCAAGTAGCTCCTCAATTATCCTCACGAGGCTGAGTGGACCCCGTTACACATCCACTACTTCTCAGAAAATCTGGTAGCGCCGGGATTCGAAACCGGGACCTCTGGATCTGTAGCCAAAAACTCTGAACACTACAGCGGCGGTCGAAAAAGACGGCAGTAAGGTTGGGGGGGGGGAAAAAAAAACTTTCTCTAAATTAGTGTACAAATTTCCCCTCCTTTGTAGAAACACTTGAGAATATCCAGATGTCTGTCTGGTCATAGGCACAGTGTCTGTTACTTCTCTTCTACAGAGGAACGGAGGGCAGGCGCCAACGCCCCGTGAATGCCCCTTGTTCTACGAGCAAACGCAGCACAACAAAATGAGCAATAGTGACGATCATCGCGCAAAGTGTTTCACCACAAAGTTACCACACTGTCGTTACGAAATCAGAGCAACACGAATCGCGTCCTTTCGTGGATAAACACTGAAATCTTCAAAGGAAATTCTTAAATATTTTAGGCAATGAAAATTAGTTGGTATCTTGCCAAAAGACAATCACATTACAGAGATCTTAAGGCCCCTTGAAATTTCAAATTGTATGCTCTGTACCAAATCCTGTCAGATAGTGTTACGTTAAGATTATCCGTCAGAATCATCTGGTAAAATGTCTCATTGTAATTACCAAGGATCTTTGCATTCAAAGCATCATTATTAAAAAAAATCAACAATCGTGTGCAAATTGATGTTCTAACAGGGGTAAATATTGTCACGTGTTCCAAGGCACTTGGACCCAAGAATGACTGCGCTGGCGAGCAACAGCAGCAATTGTAAACGACAGACCCGTCCTATCGTCAGAGAGAGCGCCCCACACCAACAAACCCACAACTGTCTGACACTAATAGAAATCTGGCCGTGAGCTCCAGATGGGTGCTTTATTCCAACACAGACTGGCCGACTCAGCTCAATGAGTTGAGTTCTGTACGGGAGGCTGTAAAGACAGGACCTGAGGGCGTGAAACTGAAGAATTTCAACTGTTAGAAGCCGTTCCCAGGGGACGGCTAAAGAAGACACAGCAGGCTGGAAAATGGCTTGGCGGGTTCTATGGCAATTTACAAATTGTGCAGATTAGCGATGGCGCTGTAATTACTTGTACTTTCAAGTGGTGTGTATAAGTGGTCAGTAAATTCATCCACCAATCGAACCACGGTCTATAGTCACCATTACAAGCCCCTGTCAAGAGAGGAATCCAATGTAACTTGAAGTCACTTAATCGCTGACCCGTCACAGGTTCGAACCTGTTGAAAACGAGTTAAGGGCCAAGTATATCGGTCCTTGTATCATGAATCCCTGATAAACTGCGAGGATTGGCTGTCATTGTCGTCACTCTCATGGTTGGACAGATGGAAAACTGTCAGCGTTATCTCAGGACACCACATAAAATGACTGTGAAACTCCTCGTAAAGTTAGGAAGTTGCAAGGGAGGGCAATGTCTTGCACAAAGCACTTAACTTCATTACTTCTTTTGGCTTATTTTGGACTTCACCCATCGTCCGGTCCAGTGATTGAGACTAGCTCATTCTAAGGGCCCAACTGAGTAGGTTAAACCTTCCCTATCCACCTGAAGACGGAGACAGAGCCAGTCTCCGAAACGTCGTGGTTTTTTGTCTTTTATATACCGGACGATGGTTGAAGTCCAAAATAAGCCAAAAGAAGTACAGTATACACCATCGTCAGAATCCTTTCAAGTCTAACTTAACTTCATGCCTACATATCTGTCCATTCCTCAGATGTGAACTATTCAAATATTCCACATAATTTATACCTACGTTTCATTTAGTTTAAAACGTAGTTTCATGGCGAGGCACTTTATTATAGCCTATTTTCTCAAACAGCAAATAAATTCAGGCCGAGAAACACATTTGTTTGAAACGAGATAAAGAAACGGTTTAAAAGCATGTTTAAAATTGTAAGATTTGAGGCTTTCACGGCGGTGACTATGNACGGTGCCAAATTCCAGAAGACTGCTTTCTTCATGTTTAAAATTCATTAAACTTAAATTTTCACGACAATGGGGCCGTTACTCACCTTTCCAGCGTTCCTTAAAAACTGAAAAAGAACGCCTCATGTGATTATCTTGCCTCTCCAACCATCCGTCTATCCATCTGTATAATTTGTTTGTCCGTGTGTGACCTTGCATTGCAGCTAAAATAATTTTTCAATTCCATATGTGAGAATTTCACAAAATACTGTGTAGAGATTTCGATTTTTAGCAACACTTGGCCTAGGATAAATTTCACTTTACTTTAAGTCAGGTACATAGGCCTCTCAAAAATCTGTCTACAATTTATTCTTCAAGTAATGTAGCCTGTTTTGTTATTCTATAAATTACTTTTAAATTGTTCCCGTCTCAACACAACTATCAGAAATCACACACACTTCACCGTGCAACAATAGCAACAGTTGACTTCCGAGCATTGCACCTAACGATCGTCCAGCCCATAGCCAGTCGCTATACCGACTGAGCTGTCCCGGCTTGTAGTCAGTACGAGTGACAATATAAAAATAAGGCATTCAGGGATATAGTGCCGTTTATTTAGGCAGAGAAAAACGAACTTTCAGGGGAAATTATCGCCTCCATGTTCAAGGTCCAACAGTAAGCGAGGCAATAAACTAGACTACACGACGTTACAAAGAAGTAGACCCTATTGCTGGCAGCCAGCATCACTGTAAGAAACTCATATCCAACACACAAACCCACTATTATTATCTACGGGTTTAATTTAGGTCCCTGAGTGGGAGAATCCATTGTTACAAGCAGCAGATGCAAATGAAGGTCGGTGGGATATTCAAGGTTGTGCTTAAGCCCTAATAAACTAATATCTTACGCTGTGAGAATATTTGCAGCAATAAGCTACAGGCCTACAGGCAGGGTACTGTCACAGCCTGAACTGAGTTCTGCCACTAATTTCGTTCGCAGTTCCTACGAGACTTAAGTATACATACGGAGCGCTAATCCTGGTTGACGCAGGAACAAATGACGACGCTGTAAGAAGCAATAATACTACCAAACTCAGTAAGTTCGTGGACTGCCCGCAAAGCGTCGTTGCAGTGCACTACAGCCTTAAGGAGGGAGCAGTGTGACGTATTTGCGCTATGCTGGACACCCCCTCAGCCGCCAGCGGTGACGTAATATCGGACCGCTGTTGTTGCTACGGTAATAAGCCAGTCAACACTGCGTCAACTCTCCCGCGGTGACGTAACAAGGGTACCGCCGCTGTAACACGTGGCAACATGGAACGGTATAAAAAGCCGGCTGAGCTGTATGTGACAGTGAGTGT
>NW_019735469.1:0-1045 GCF_002891405.2 Cryptotermes secundus | reverse complement strand
GTGATCAGGAGTGACACAGTGCGGATGGAGAAGTCGCCGAGTGCAGCAGAAGTCTAGCAGTCGCCGTGTTGTACCGTGAATCAGTGAATACTACTGAAGATAGTGTGAAGAGACTTGTGAGTAGCAAACCCGTAATTGTGTTATCGACAGTGTCACGTAATTTCGAACAAGGACCCGCCTTCCTAGTCAAATCCCGCGCATAGCTTGTGGTGGAAGGAGTTTCTTAATACTCGTTCTACCCTCGAACCCACCCCCTTGTTTGAAATTTTTCTTCTGCGCTTTCAAGGTTACCCTTGGCCTTGTTCCAAGTTACGTGACACTTGCTATATAATTAATTAATAGTTACGATTTGTAGGTTGTTAAATAAACCGATTAACAACTCGAACGGCGTCTTCAGAGACAAACACGTTACAATATCTCTATGTATAATATAAACTCCGCCGTAAATTCCACACTTTATTGTAGTTCTTGTCCCCCTTCTTTCACACTACATGTTTCGGCCGTAATCGGCCATCAGCAGGTGTATCTTACTTCACGTAGCTGTCACACTGCACTCAATATTAACATTCAAACTCCAGATTTCAAATTGTTCATTGCTCTGTCGTCAATCGGCACCCGATATTCCAGAACTCTCCTCGTCGGTTTTGTCAGTTATGTTTAAAATTTTTATTAATATTGACTCGTCGATTGGTTTAAATTTTTAAATTCTCAATTTAGCTTGAATATATAAATTTAAATTTAAAATCAAAAATCACAAAGATACCTGCTCTATGCTTATATGTGCTGCAGCGGCTACTTCTTGCTTTCGGCACAGCTCGCGTGTTATTTTGTGCAGGTTCCCTGTGTGCGTGTCACCACTTTTCTTCAATACGTTTGTTTTTAAATTTAAATTTAAATTTAAATGTTAAAGCTAAATTGAGAATTTAAAATTTTAAACCAATCGACGACTGACAACTACATGGTGGTGGCAAAGGTTGGGGAGAGACTGGCAGTGAGCAAGCAAACAACACGCAGAGTTCATATGGAGAGGTTCAATCTCAAGAAA
>NW_019735468.1:2588644-2602767 GCF_002891405.2 Cryptotermes secundus | reverse complement strand
TTAGGATTTATAGAATGTAAATAAATTCAATTCAATTCAATTCTTCTGGTTCCACTTCCAAGGTTCCTGGCCAATTAGGTCGATCATATAGTTCTGTAATATAATTTTCCCAAATTTTCAGCATTTGCCTCAGATCTACTATTCTATTCCCTTGGGAGTCTTCGATGCCAATATTTTGAATCCCAGGGTTCTCTTTCCATATATAGATGAAATTATTGTAGATCGTCAGTGACAAATCAACTACCGGTCAGATGTTTTGCGTTCATCAGATACTGGAGAGAAAATTGGGTTGCAATGAGACAGTACATCAGATGTTTGTAGACTTCAAGAAAGCCTATGATTTAATTAGGAGGGAAGTATTGTACAATGTTCTGATAGAGTCTAAGATAACCATGAAACTAGTTAAGCTGATTAAAATGTGTTTGAACAAAACGTATGGTAAAGTCCATATAGGTAAGCATCTGTCTGATAATTTTCCTATCCAGAATGGTCTCAAACAAGGAGATGTTTTATCTCCACTACTTTTCAACTTTGCTTTAGAATATGCCATTAGGAAGTTCAGGAAAACCAGGTGGAAATGAAATTAAATGGGACACATCAGCTGCTGGTCTGTGCTGATGATGTGAATCTACTGGGTGAAAATATAGATACCATAAAGAAAAACACATAAACTTTAATTGATGCTAGCAAGGAAGTTGGTCTAGAAATAGACAAAGAGAAAACTACTTATATGTTGCTGTCTCATCACCAGAATGAAGGGCAAAATTATGACATAAAGATACCTAACACATATTTTGAAAATGTGGCACAGTTCAGATATTTAGGAACGACTATAACAAATCAAAACCTGATTCAGGAGGAGGTTAGGGAGAGATTGAATTTGGGTAATGCTTGCTACCATTCAGTCCAGAACCTTTTCTCTTCTTGTCTGCTGTCTAAAAACATAAAAATTAGAATATACAAAACTATAATTTTTCCTGTGGTTCTTTGAGAACAAGGTGCTGAGGAGAATATTTGGACTGAAGAGAGAAGTGACTGGAGGTTGGAGAAAACTGCATAATGAAGAGCTTCATAAATTGTACCCTTCTCCAAGTACAATTAGAATGATCAAGTCAAGGAGAATAAGATGGGCAGGCATGTAGCACGAATGGGGAGAAGTGGTGGAATGCATATAGGATACTGGCAGGGAAGCCAGAAGGAAAGAGATCACTAGGAAGACCAAGTTGTAGGTGGGTGGCCAATATTAAAATTGATCTTAGAAAGATAGGACGGGATGGTAAGGTATGGATTGGATTGATCAGGCTCAAGATAGGGACCAGTGGAGGGCTCTTGTGAACACAGTAATGAGCCTTTGTGTTCCATAAAATGCTGGGAAGCCCTTGAGTAGCTGCACAACAGGCGGCTTCTCACAAAGGATTCAGCTGCATGAGTGAGTGAGATCATATGAACATTTCGAAACATAATGAAACAAGAAAGTGTGTACACAATAATTCATAAATATACCAATGCCTGAAAATGGGAAGAATGAAATTCAGGTCATTGAAAGCCTCCTGTATCAGACTTCAACAAAATTTGTGGAACAGTTCATGGGATAAATAGAAAATTCTATTTATGGCCTGGCGTGAACTAGGCTTTATTTTGGATCAATAGGACTAAAAATCAGAACTGCCTGACAATCTCTGATGGAAGTCTTCCATATCCAGTTTCAGTAATATCTACACAATATCTTATGGGATACAGAAAAAAGTTAATTTATAGCTTTATGTAAACCAGGCTTCATTACGTATCAATATGACAAGCTGGAACTGGCTGACAACTTTAATTACTTCCCTGTATCAGATTTTAAGAAAATATGGTAAACAGTTTTAGTGGTGATACTAGGTCACAGACAGCTAGGCATACAGATGGACAGACTTTATCTCCACAAAAGGTATTCTTCTTTATTTTGTTACCAGTGCCTAAAAACTCTGCATGAACTTACTGCTGTCTCAAGGATTCCAACAGCCTATATGAAGGAAGGAAGCAAAGGACACCATATGGTATCACTTTACAGACTTGAAGTATAGTGCTTCCTAGCTCCTGCCTGAAGTCGGACATGTCTGTAAGACGGTAAGAAGCTTGTAACTCTCTGCCTCCTGGTCCAGAACCAAGGGCTCCTACCCATAACTGAAAGCACATACACAGAACACAATGTGCAGAATACAAACACATTAGAGATGACTGCAAAGTGAATGGTTCAAAAGAAAAGGCATGAAATTGTACAAAAATTTACAGAGTAAGATATCAAAATACATCCTCAGGAATAATCAATATTATTGCTATTATTACAACATGAGGAACTTCATAACTTGCACTCTTAATGAATTATTATTAGGATGATGAAATCTGGGAGTAAGAGACAGGATATATAGCACACAGGAGGAGATGAGAAATGCCTACAGAATTTTAATTAATAGTTCAGAGATGGTAACATACCTGATTCTCATCTATGATATGAAGAGCCTGCAATTCATTGGCAAAAGTAGTACCAAGCTCAGAGTTGAATGTAACCAGAGGTGCGAGTGTGCCTGAAGTTAGTACAATGCTTCGCACCACATCAGCAATTGGCCGGAACACAACACCAGGATTCATGCATAAAAAATTTAAGTAATGCCCCCAGTTTGAAGGAGTATCATCTTCTTCTACTATCAACATCGACCTGCCCCTTGCGTTTGGCCAATCATTAGGCATATCCTGAACATAACAACCACATATATATGTCAGTTTGACGCTGGTTTCTCAGTTCTATATAGTATGAAACTGTCAATAAAAACCATAAATAAATAAATAAACAAATATGTATACATTGCTTCTATTTAGAAGAGAATGTAAGCTTATATTGTTAATCCTAGTACCTGTTAGTGGGGTCTGGTGGACCCCAAGGAATCCTTCTTCCTATTGTGCATGCACACAGTATGTTGTAATGGGATGCCTCCTAATGAGAATTTATTTGATTGGAGGACTTCTCAGTGTGTTATTCTGTTGTGCTTTTGGTTTTTGTACTTCACATCAAATTTGGCAGTGGGGTTTCTGAGACCTCACCATCAGGTGAGTAGCAAAAGTTCGCATTTTTCCTTCTTATGAACTTTCAAATAATTACATAGGGCGTAAAGTAAAGATGTAAAGTACGGTAAGATGCAGAAATAAATAAGTCCTAGCTCTCTTTATATATCTCTACAAATTCCATGTTTGTACAAAAGATTCCACAAAGAAAATAATCCTCAAGTCTGGTAGTAAGATGAGTACTTCATTTTCTATGTTTCATTTCATGTTCCAACTTCAGATAAACACATAACTGTGTAAAACACAAAAATTAAATGTTTCCTAACTCAAGTAAACACATTTCTAAATTATATTTAATTATTTAATTACATTTTTCGTAGCAGAAGGTTTTACAAAAAGAAAAAAGAAAAAGAAGAAGAAGAGAGAGAGCGAGAGAGAATTTGGGGTTATATCAGATGGCAATTGGTGAGATGACCGAGCATTCGGAGTTCAAGTACTGGCTTGTCTACAATTTTATTTTTTCCATGTTGTTCAGACTGGCTCTGGGGTTCACCTAACCTCTTACCCAATGGGTACTGGGGGACTCTTTCCCTAGGAGCAAAGCGGCCAGGGCGTGAAGCTGACCACTCACCTACAACTAGTGCTGAGGTCAAGATAATGTGGATCTATACATCCACTCCCCCATATGCCTTCATGGTGTAGTGCTTAATTAGTTAAGTACAGGGACAACTTTATCTTCACCTATCAGACCACAGGAACAGGTGCATGCAACAAATTTGGGATCAACAGGTTCCAGGGTTGATAACTTTGGAGAATTATCCTTTAAGGACTAATGGTCACTATGTTGAAGCATAAATTTTAGTTCCTGGGTATGTCTGGCCACACTGGCAGGTCATATCTGAACATACATGTGTGCCTACAAACACAAAGAAAGAAGACTGTAAAAGCTTACAGTGTACGCTTAATAAGAGCATTCTGAAGAAGGAATTACAAACAAAATCATTAAGATTATGATGATATCTTCTCTCTCAATAAAAAAAAAACATGAAATTCACATGCAGTTATCCATGGTTAGGTTATGAGCCCCAAATCTATATGCCTAGTCAATGAATAAACAGTCAGTATTAAGGTGTCAATGCTTGCTGTTACTTTACAATCAAAACAAAATTAAATATATATAAATTGTTTAATATATTTGTATTGTAACAGGGCAATACATTAAAAGAATAAAACTTATCTAATTTAATATGTGTACGCGCGTGTGCGTGTGCGTGTACGTGTACATGCGCGTTCATGCACTGGCAATTTCATTTCCAGAGAAGAACAAGATTAGGGTGCTTTAATGGCCCAGAAAAATACCGTTTTCTAGATTATCTTCATCATTTTTACTTATGCTATTGCTATTGCTGTTGTTGTTGTTGTTGTTGTTGTTATTGCTGCATCATTATCATCATCATCATCGGTGACGGTGGTGGTGGTGGTGGTGGCAGCAGCAACAACAACAGCTTGCACGCGATTCTTTTGTGGCCGTATTTCTCAAAATACTCTTGGCTATCTGTAGTGCATTTGCACTCCAAAAGGAAAGGTGACCAAGTGGCAATATTGCCAGTAGTACTCACATTCCTGGAAGTAGAGCTCACAACTGAATTCTTGCACACTACAACATAATAGTCCCATATATGTTCCATGTCATTATCATACATGAAGCCAAGAACCAGGGACAGCCCTTCAAGAACAAAAGTTGTGGCTTGTAACACACCATGTCGTTCAAAGGACTCCTTCGTATGCAGCATATTCTCTCCACTGTTTGTCTCTGTGACTGCATCCACTGCACATCTCTGCTCATAGAAAAAATACCAATTAAACAAAGTTTTTCTTTATGCTTGGCTATCTGCAAAACAATGCTATGCATAGCTGTGAACATTAGTCTCTTACTTTTACAGACCATCATATAGAAGTGCTCAAATATGTGCTAGGGTGAATATATGAATCTAAAATTAGAAAAAGAAATATAATGACAACTTCATGAATTACTCTGAAGATAATTATCAAGTGAAGAAAATTAAGATAAAATGGGCAAAGAATCATGGTGCAGTAATATCAGGAAAACTCGGAAGACAAACACAGGAGTGTGACATTAAAATACATTCAAAGGAAATAGAGTGTGGAAAGGTATAGCAAACTTGGAATTTTTAAAGAACAGGCTGTTATTAAATTTTACATTGAGTACTCTCTTATAGAGGGGCACGCGGAAGCATGGTTGAGGCACTATGCTACAAGCCAGAAGGTCACGGGTTCAAGTCCCAGCAAGTTCATTGCATTTTTTTCAATTGACCTAATTCTTCCAGCCACACTATGGCCCTGGGGTTGACTCAGCCTCTAACAGAAATGAGTACCAGGAATATTCTTGGAATAGTGTGGCTGGAAGAATTAGGTCAATTGAAAAAATTCCAGTGACTTCATTGGGATTCAATCCTGCGACCTTCTGGCTTGTAGCATAGTGCCTCAACCAACTACGCTACTGCGTGTGCCCCCTGACCATTTAATTAAAGACCTAAATATACCTTTCAGTCTGTCTCCATAGACATTAACAAAAATTACAGTTATAAAAATTCTATATAACGTATCACGGGGAACTTTGGCAGAACAAGCCTTTGCACACCAGTTTATATGTTTAATATGGTTTTATTACTGGCTGTGAGAACTAAAGAACAGAAGCAAATAAGAATATTACAATGAAATGATTTTACTGTGTTCAGATGTCAAAATTATCTGGCAATCTACTTTGGTGAAAGCTCCAGTTCACTATGGTTATTTAAATTAGGGCATAATTACTTTCTTCCACACCCTTTCCAATTCATTATTCACTATCATCCTATCATTCAATGCTATATTGTCTCAAGATACTGAAATCATTCTTAAATAAACCATAACTATCAAATAAATCACAGTTAACAATGAAAAACAACTTATACTTTCAGTATACTTATGATGGTCATGAACACAGCACACAATGTCTGCACTTCTCCCTGCTCTTCTTATTGAAACTCACCTTAAACTCTATTATACTTTCGAGGTCGATGCCATGTTCTTCAAAACTTGCCACGGCATCTGCTCCACCAAAAGTGCTGGATTCCATCCTCTCCGTTTCAGTTTCATAATGCTCTGTAAGCTGTATCGTCTGTGACATCCATTTCATAAGGCTACTTAGGAACCATGCCTGTAATAATAGAAGAGATTGTACTGGGAAGCTAAGCATAAATACAAATTCGTACAATACACCCAGCAGTGGAGATGAAGAAATATCATCAATACTTGAATAGCATCCCAGGCAAGGTAAGGAAAAGTTGTCTCTGTGCTTAACCGAGCACTACATCATTAAGGTATGTGGAAATACAACACATTTTTAATATTGGTGTTATATAGAGGTCCATGTTAGGTGGGTCCCTTGTCACCACAGCATGGCATGTCCTCAGGTTGTGGATGGAGGAGACAGCCTCCAGATATGGTGGGTAGCTGCAAATATATTGAATAAACAGTCACAGAGAGATGACAAGGAGTGGTCCTCCAGCTTGGGGGTTGGATGATTGACTAATAACTCCTCATGGTAAGACATCAGCTTGTTATGAAATGTCACAAAGAGTCTCAAACTTGAAAAAAATTCTTTGGATAAACGACCTAAGATAAGGAAAATGGACATGTGATTTGGTATGTAGAGTGTCAGGAGCCTGTATACAGAAAGTTCACTCATGACAGTTGTGAAAGAAATATCAGAATATGAGGGTCATACTGAAAGTCATGAGCAACAATTTTTTGTAAAGTAACATGCTTTATTATTGACAAATCAAATACACAACCTCAATCTACACACCTTTCTTTATTTTTCCACATAATCGCCACTTCTTTGTACACATTTCTCCTAGCGTTCTGGGAGTTTGAAAATTCCCCTTCTGTAAAATTCTGTTCCAGCCATTCGAAGACACTGACGCACTGCTTTCTGAATTGTCCCCCTTGTTTCAAAACGTTGTCCACGCAGCTGATCCTTCACAAATCCGAAAAGATGGTAGTCAGAGGGTGCCAGGTCATGGCTATAGGAGGGGTGTGGAAGAACTTCCCACCTCATCTTTGCAATTGCTTCCAATGTGAACTTTGTTGTCTTCGGTCAATAACCGCAGGACCCAACAAGCACAGACTTTCCTATGGCCCAAGCTTTCAATCATCTCCTGTACTGCACTGTGCCCTATTCCAAGTTTTCGGGCTATTGTGTCCACAGTCACACGCCTGTCATATTCAATGATCTCATCCACTTTTTTCTTGTTGTGTTCAGTTGAGGCTGTTCAAGGACGACCGCTCCGAGGCTCATCTTATGTTTCACCCATCTTCGAATACTGCACGCACCCATGCACACACTTCCATAAGCACGCTGAATTCAGAAAGCAGTGCATCAGTGTCTTCGGATGGCTGGAATGGAATTTTACAGAAGGGGAATTTTCAAACTTCCAGAACGCTGGGAGAAATGTGTACAAAGAAGTGGTGATTATGTGGAAAAATAAAGAAAGGTCTGTAGATTGAGGTGGTGTATTTGGTTTGTCAATAGTAAAGCATGTTACTTTACAAAAAATTGTTGCTCATGACTAGGGCCCGGATTTTTATGACCTAAAAACTATAAATATATGCATGCACTTATGACCCAAAATTATGTCAAATATGACCTAAAAAGTGTAAAATATGACCTTAAATATTAAATGGGACATAAAATTTCACAATTTTAATTAAAGATAAGAATAAAATAAAGAATAAAGGTGATGAATATATGATAGTAGGTCCTACTTACCAAATTAGCCCTATTATGTCTCTGAAGGAAAGAAAACTGATGGAATTTCGACATTTCGTACTGGATTAAACCATTCATTGCTTTCTTTTTAATACTGATATTTGCGTTCATATTTTAGACAAACACTGGTGCACATGGTATGAACACTAACTTAACTCTGTTATCTAAAAACACCATTTAAAAGAACACAAGCTATTCACGTCTCAATTTTCACTGTTACAATTGCAATTTATAACTACATGCATTTTCAAATTTTCAAATTTGAAAGATCGCCGATTATCACTAAGGATAGTTTTGTATTTGGAAAAACTTCGTTCCACATCACATGATGTGACAGGAGCATATTTGAAGAATGTCAAGTCGTTTGGTGACAGTTCTGTATCATCTTCGAATGTTGCTAGTTTACCGGAAAGTATATCTGCAATCTTGCATAATGTTGAATAACCAGCATTCCGATGAAGAACACTTTCTATTTTGGTTTTAATCCTGTCACTTATTTCACCACGAGTTCGGTTTAGTTCATTCTCAATGCTCTTTACAGTGTCCAACGCGTCACAGAGTTCAGTCCCTACAAATTCCAGGCGAGTTATTGCACCTGAAATTGAACAGAAGTTTGACTTTATGTATGCCAGATTTTGTGCTAGAGTGGTAGAGAATAAGTCCTTGACAGCTTTAATTGATGTTGACTCACTGCTGTCAAAGCCATTAAACATTTTCTCAATGGCTGTGTAATTTTCACAATAATATGCCACAGCATCCAACCATGTACCCCACCGTGTGACGACAGGCTGTGGAGGAAGTGGCAGTAGAGGAGCTTCTTGTTTAAATTTCTGCACTCGAAGAGGGGCCTTGATGAATATTTTCTTTCCGTTTGAAACTAGCCTATCTACATCAGGAAAATGTCCTCGAACTTCTTCAGCCACTCTATGCAATGCATGAGCGAGGCAAGTAATATGGACCATTTTCGGGTAGAGGATTCGAAGTCCTTTGGCAGCCTTCTTCATGTATGGAGCGGCATCTGTTACTAGGAGAAGGACATTATTTCGCTGTATTCCATTTGGCCACAACAACTTCATGGAATTATCAAATAGGACAGCTATAGTCGAATGATTTGCTCTTTCGAGAACTTCACAGTCAAGAAGAAATCTCTCTCCAGGTTGATCTTGTTTCAGGGTCCCAACTATAACATTCGCAATATACCGCCCATCTACGTCAGAAGTCTCGTCCAAGGAAACCCATATCTTGTTGTCAGCAACAGATGTTCGAATCTTATTTAACATATCTTCATAACATGTAGAGAGATAATTCTTTCTTAACGTCGATTCACTTGGGATAGGATGACTAGTGTATGTCTCCAAAAATTGTCTGAAGTGCTGATTATGCAATTTCTCTAATGGAATATTCGAAGATACCATCCACTGACACAAATCCTTCGAAAATTCCGACCCATTGTTCGTTGAAGAAGGTGAAGGAGAAGAAGAAGAAGAAGAAGAAGAAGTAGTGGAACTGTTTTTAAACAACAAACTTTGTCTGCTATCCTTTGTAGATAATCTGCTTAAACATTTACCATGTTTAAAAGTTTTACAATGCTGCTGCACAGTAAATCGCTTTTCTGCCGTAACTTTCACGCCACACAACTTACAATAAAATATCTTGCCATCGGTACTAAACACTTTTTCACCAAACTCCTGTACAAAACTACGCAACTTTGCGCTCCTTGAACTACATGTACTCACTTTAGGCATTGTAAAGTCAAACTGAAGTCTTATAACGCCCTCCACATATATAAATAGAATACTTCTAAGCCCTCCAAGAAAGAATGGGATGTATATACCTTATAGTAAGACGGAGTACAATAGGAGAATACCCGTTACACTTGCCTCCCTCCTGCCTCGACTGGGAAAGGCCGGCTTGCCAGGTCATAAATGCTGCATTTCACAAATTTTCGCCTTTGTAACTGCAAGTACAGTCCAGTCAAAAATATGGTTTTTAATACGAACTTCATGTACTTGAACTCTATTCCACATTGAAGCAACAGTCCAGCCTGAAATTTATTTTGTAATACTAAACATTATGGAGCCGAAATTTTACATTATATCAAAGAATTGTTTCTAAAATGACAAAAATATGACCTTATTTCAAAATTATGCCAAAATATGCTGTAAAACCAAAAAAACTCTAAAATATGCATTTATATGCACAATAAAAACGACATAATTTCAATAAGAATGACTGGAAACATGCATAATTACATTTAAAAATACGAATAAACCCTAGGAAAAAAATATGACATGTCATAGAAATCCGGGCCCTACTCATGACTTTCAGTATGACCTGCATATAAGTTAGATTTAGTGGGAGTATAGGAGGTCAGATGGGACAGAGGTGGCACCAAACCAGCAGGCAAATATACATTTTTCTATGGAAATGGGAATCTGAATCATGAATTTGGTAGAGGTTTTTTGTATATAACAGAATCGAATCAGCAGTAAAGAGGGTACAGTTTGCTAGTGATAGGATCTCATACATAATATTAAGAGGTTGCTGGTATGATACCATTTTTCAAATGTGCTACACCCACCCCCACACGCTTTACTTCCTCACGGGGTAGTGCCTCGACTAAATTCAGCGGTATGAGTCTTGTATCCCAGGGGTACACGGGTGTTGGCTCGCTTACGTCGTTTCGGATGCAGGCTCGATCGGTTAACCCCCTAGCACAGGTTCCATCTGAACACCCTCACTGCCTGACTTCTACTCCCTCACTACCCCATTACCCCCACTGCTGCTTTTCGAAACCACGTTCTTACCGCGATCTCGAACCTTCCACCCGGCGGGCTACAAGACCAAGTGCAAGGACCCCTTCCGGTCTCCACGCTTTCTCGAAGCTTCTATCCACAGGTCCTACACCTCCGCAGGCAAGGACAACAGAAGGGATCCCCCCCCCCGAATGCAATGGACTCACCAACCTCCCTTCTGTCCCTCGCAACAAAAGGCCAGTTCAGAGGACCATGATCGCTAGAGGGCATCTCATTTCCACAGCCAAACCCAATCGCTATGCACAAACAAATGAGACACCTCCGTGAAGGATGCTTACGGTTACAGTGCATACCCCAACAGAGGATAAAACTTATGATATGAAAAACTGAGAAACTAGAACACATATTAGATAATTTCCCTAAATACCATACAAAGATTTTGTCAGGAGATTTCAATGAAACTTGTTATATGAATTTAAAAATACCAACATGGATACAGCACTAGTTATAAAATCAGATCTGTCAACATTTATACGCTGGAAACAGGGCACTACACAAATACATACAAAAACATAGAAGAAAGGTGTTTTTTTAACCAACATTTAAATACAAAGTATGATATTATTACCAAATTTTGAAACATATGCATCAACAGCGTAGCTTCTTCGGATTTCTAAATTATTAATTCTGATTCACTCTACTGTACTCCTGAACCAATTCATTAGGAATTTAGAATAAAATATATCTTTACACCAAGAAAACATTCTTTTCAATTTATGATAAAAAATCTTACATAAAAATATAAAAATACATAGTTCTGTACCAGGCGGTTATGAATTTCAGGTAAGATTTCCATGCCTGCAACCCTCTTGCAATCTTTCATTGCCTGAAAAATGTCATCATATAAGACAGAATAGCTTCCAGCATCTCTGCAGCAGTCCTCAATGTTGTGTGCCTCATCCAGCAAGATGACTGCACCTCGCAATTGTAAATTCATCTGCAACAATACAGACATATCTTCAGCAGAGCACTACAACAAACACAGGGTCCAGTAATGTAGTAAGTGAATGACATTTTAAAGTATTTTTTGCTTAGTTGGGGGTGGAGTTCAACTGGGTCAACTTGGCACAGAAGCCAGTGACTGGCCTATGGTAGCCTGCCCCAGGTGATTATGATGATCGAGAATTTGGTGGAATGAAGATTGGCAGGGGAAACTGAAGTACTCGGAGAAAACCTGCCCCAGTGCCACTCTGTCCACCACAAATCCCACTTGACCAGACCTGGGATTGAACCTGGGCCACTGTGGTGGGAAGTCAGCGACTAACCGCTGGAGCTATGGTGCAGCCTAGACATATTGGAAGTAAGTCATACATCTCTTAAGAACATCACGCTTTTGATCATTCCTTGTATTAAAAAAGGGTTGCTGAGCACAAAAATATTTTTTTCTGAGCACTGGCATCATAGCGAAACATAACTTATTGTAATAAAAGAAGAGACACAGGAAACGCATAAATTAAAAGCACTTGGCATCAGAATGGAGCATCTAGTGGTTGTGAAAGATGAAAAATCATTCCACTCTGATGGCAGAAAATGGGTCCTGTATCCATTTCCATAACTGTTCTTTAAAAAACAGTAATTTAATGTAGTGATTCAATAATAATTTGCACCTTCTATCCCTCTAGTTATTTTGTAAAAAAAAACAAAAAAACTATAGACCCATCATAGCAAAACACATTTTTATTTTCTCTAATACAAGTACTTTTACAATTGTATGCACTTTACTGCCAATCATAGAGGTTGCATGGTCTAAGTCATGTACTGCATTCCACCACTTGAACACTGGGATCATGATTTCGAATCCTACTTGGGGCAGGGATGTATATCTGATTCTTTCCTGAGTTGCCCTGTGTAGGTAGATGCCTTGTGACAGGCTGATCCCCTGTCCAAGGAGACATACCAGGTATCTAAAAATAAAATTCTGAAACCAGAAAAATGGGAGGCCTTGGACCATAATGGTCTGTTGTGGCATGCAGGAACAGCAAGACGTACAGTTTGGCATTAGATGAACCGTTAATGGAAGTTCTCATTTCCAGTCCCACCCAGCTGACCATCAAGTCCCACTGGTATAAACAACATTCTTGCTTTTCACACAAATTAAAAATGTTCTTGCCATTAACTTAATCACGAGAGAGATGAAATATTTTTAAGTAAGCTGGCATTCTCACATCCCTATATATAACCATAGGGAACAAAATACTAACATGGAGGCACCAAGAAACAGCAGTAGAAACGCAGAATCTGAAAAAATTAAAAGGATAGACAGGAAGGGAGACAATATGATTGCACAAGAAACTGAAAATGAAGAATGTGTAACCAGAGTAGTGTACTTTAACTTACCATACCACATCATTTACCAAATTCCATTTACAGCAAATATTGTAACATGTATTTGTACACATTCACATGTTCTATGTCATTAAATGTAGCATCTAATAATTAATGCATTTAAATTTGTATTCATACAGGTTTGAGAGTTCATATTTGGGGGGGGGGGATGAAGTGAAACCAGTGAAGGTGCAAACAGAGTTTGCATTGTGAGATAGCTGAGTGATGAGTTCTGTGAAACTGGATAATTTGAACAAGGACCAACATCTGGCATATCACCAATATTCACAGAGCATACAACAGAGGATACTTTCATTTACATACACAATACAAAGCAAAGCAAAACAAAGAAAATCAATTTCTAAGAAGTTACAGTAAACAGGAATTTTATATGGAATTTCACACAAAATCCTTTATAAGGAGCTGAATTTACAAACTTTCAATGTCCAGTATGTGCAATACTGCAGATGGTTCAAAAATAGGATAATGCATTCATAAGACTTTCCATAGAGCTATTTTATGATGCTGTATCAACATCTAAGGTTATGTAGTACTGAAAGAATTATTTGTGAATTCTACTAGGAACGTAAAATTGAATTTTGTAGAAAATCCTGAACAGGACATTTTTTAAAATAACTATTTTTATGAACGAATAAAATATGAAGTTAAATATATATATTGTAACGTGTTTCGTTACTGAAGACGCCACAGAGATCGTCAATTGGTTTATTTAACAACCTACAAATCACAGCTACAATTACTTATCACACAGTCGCGGGGTTTCACTCTTTATAACCCTAATCGCATTAATCTGTTCACACTGTTGCGGGGTTTCACGATTTATAACCCTATGCTCAAATCAGTTCACTCTATCTTCAGTAGGCTACACATATTCACAGTACGGGAGCTATACAAGTCTCTCTGTCTCACACACTCCCAATTACACAGTTACACACACGTCCGGTTCTTCTTATCGCGACGGCTGCTATATTCCAACTCGACTCCCAGGCTGCTGCCTTGAGAACTGTTGATAACGCACTCACTCGTCGGCTTGCTCGGAACTAATTCGGAACTGTCTTCGGCGATGGCCACGTTACAACTAACTT
>NW_019735468.1:2562528-2588617 GCF_002891405.2 Cryptotermes secundus | reverse complement strand
GCAGGACACACCCTCCCCCGCCAGCGGTGATGTAACACCTTTGGAGCGTTGCTGTTGCTACGGTAACAGGCCAGTCAACACCCTGCCCCCTCCCGTGGTGACGTGACCAAGGGATGCCGTGGGGTGTTGACTGGCCTATTACCGTAGCAACGGCAACACTCCGAAGGTGTTACGTCACCGCTGGCGGGGGAGGGTGTGCCATATAATGGATAAAGATGCAACCTCATTCAAACTTCTAATGGAGAAAGAAGGGAACAAGATAAATTTACAAAAGAGATCAAGGAAAGGAATAAAGGGCATGAAGATAAAAAATAAATTATTTCTATTGAATTTTAGCAGGTTTTTCTACCAGTCCCTTCTTGCTTCAAATGAAAAATATGATGAACTAGGAATCACTGAGCCAAAAAATTTGTGTTGGGACACTGGCATGGAGTAGTTTGACATCTCATATGGCAACACAGAACTTAAGCCCCTCGCAAAGACAGTGGAAGTTCTAAGTTAAGACTCCTGGTACCTATTGGAACATTTTCACTCAAATCAAAATAATGCAGCATACAATGATTGTCTAACTTATAGTTTTCAGTTTGATACATACTGTGTTTCTAATCTTTGGGTCAATGAGATATATATATGGGCAGAACACTATGTCAGCTGTAGTTATCAGATCCCGCGATGCAAAGTAAGGACAAGACTTTATTGTACGGCCTGCCTGTACTAGATCCTCCAGGTCCCATGGAGACTCCATCTTGTAGTATTCTAGAGCAGTGTGTGATGACATACGACCATTTTTATACATGCACCCACGTCCCTGAAAAACACAGCTAATTTGTTATTTAGCATTAAACATCATCCACATAAAATACAATTTAAATACTTTACTTTTCATTTCATGCATCCTGTTGTGTTACAATATAGAACATCTTTATTATATCTGTCACAACACAACTATGAGTAATATCAAGATCAGACCATTTTCAGCCCTGCTACATGTTTCGGCTATTGATAGCCATCATCAGGCAAACACATGATTTACACACACATATACACCACTGAACCGCAGCACCAACAAGATTGGATACAATATTATTAAAATATATAAAAACACTTGCCGTAAAAAATACAAAAATCAAGTTATATAAAACAGAAGTATGATATAAAATAAGAATAACATTCTTTTGGTGGTTTTACATCAACATGTCAGTCGTTGGTTTGTGATTTGTTTTTTGTTTTGTTCCCACAGACAAGTTGGAATATTCATACTCATATGTATATAAAATTGTGTATGAGGCTCATAATGTAGATGCAGTAAAGTAAATTATAATACTCGTATTAGTCAGTGCCTCATCTCACAAAGTATTGTCTGTACTGTAGGGAACACATCACCACAATCTTCAAGATAGAAACCAGTAAGCAGGGCAAGAAACCAGCAGAAGCAGGCAGAAAGCTGAGTTTTCTCTCACTCTCTGAACTACATGGCATTACACCCAGAAGACCATACTCTTCATTTCTTACATCCATTTCAGAGTCTCTATTTTCATTCCCATAATAGTTGAGACCTATTTCCAATTCCAAGACCTACAATAACAGTCTAAATTTTGAATTGCTTACAATGTAATCCTGTTTTGTAGTATATTTTCATAAGAATTAGAATCACTATGAAAAATGTTAGAGCTTTTCAGAATACAAATTTCTAACATTTCTCTCTTCCCTCAGTGTGCCAGTTTTATAGTTGAAAATTACTGACATTTTCTAAAATTTCAAGATTAAATTTCTGGTACTTATGGCCCGATGATTTCTATACAAGTATGGATACTGTAGTAGAGAGAAATCTAATTGATTATGTGTGCAACATCTAATTTTTATCCAGTGTGCCACAACACAAAGTTTATTCCGTCACTAAAAAATGTTATCATTCATTTTCCAAGAGAAGTGGAAATTTCTGTTTACTCTAGATGCCACTATTTTAGAACTCTGGCCACCTGTTGTATCTACCTCAACAGGGTCGAGCAATGCACAGCACATTTCTGTCTTGCTTCTGAATGTATGACCACTCCCAGGTGTCTGGATACAAGTATGCTCTCTACTGGACAGGATAGTCATTCTGCACAAACATTAACAATGTATGAAACATTTATGGACTTCAAAGACCAATAACACTGATACTTTATACGACAAGACATCAAGCTATTTACTGATGTGTCACAAAAATGGTCACAATGAGCAAAAAGAAAATAAACAGGAGAATGAATAAGAACAACTCCACAAAGCGTGCCACAGCACAGAGTTATACATTTCAAATGCATGTATGAAACATGTAAAAGGCTTAACCTACAATTACATTTGCTTCTATTAAGCATTTTTGTAAATCTTTTCATATTGCTACATAATTGTGTTACTTGTCCATTCACTACAGACGATTCTGTACAATTTAAATTAAAAAACCCGTACTTNTGTGGCAGCAACGTTAAGAGTATACACCTGATGATGGCCGATAGAGGCCGAAACATGTAGTGTAGAAAGAACAAGATCAAAGACATATAAATGTATATTGTTTGCACTTAGGACGGACTATGTATCATTTAACCCGTACTTCATTGGAGATAGCTTTGCTGTATGACTGAAAATGGATCTAGGAGTTTATCATAATAGACACCATATGTATCCATGGCCTATTTACACTACTCTAAATGGATATTGATTCTATTTTTTAATCAGAACTAAAGCCTAATGAGAGCATTTGAACCACTTCAAATAGTAAGAGTCACTACTTTACGTGAATGCTTAAATAAACTTTTCTGTTTGTCTGATTACATAGCCACAAAAACAAGTATTTTAGGCAGAAGTTATAGAATTTTATATGAAAAATATATTCAATTACGTGGGAGTGTTCTGATCCAATCAGCCAATAATAAGAAATTTGATGAAATGTGCCTCTATTTACCAGTTTATGTGATAAACCCTGTTATCACAGTGTTCAATATAAACAAAAAAAATAAATGAAGTAGACTGCAGTGCTATTCTCAAGTGTACTTTTATTACTGTTGTAATGTTCAAGTTACTTGCTGATGTACACAGCATCACAACACCATATACATGATCTACATAATAAATCATATGATAAATAGTTAAATAATAGTCCTATTAGTTACAAAAACATGTGATCATGGAATATACTACATTCAATTATTTTTACTCTCTGAACATTTAATTAATTTTTCTTACAAATCTGAGTTCTATGTGTCCAGTAATGTAGAACAGGCATGTCCAACTTCAAACAGGTTGTGATAGACTTTTTAGTGTCAAAACTGCCAGTGATCTACCACCCCTTCCTATCATCATACCTCTCTTTAAGCAAAACTATTGGTTAAATTAACAGTTCACGTGATAAGGATAGAGTAGGGACTTCCCCACAGTTCACTTAACACAAGTGTAAAGCAATTTTCAGGAAGCTACATAAGAACAGAAAAATAGGAATGACTAATACATATTTTCCCTTCAAAATACGAATATAATCATATTATATTACAAGTAAATTTACATGCTTTTCACGTACAATTTCCTTATAGGCCTATGAGATCGACCAAAAATCGTTCCGCGATCAACGCGCTGGACATGCCTGATGTAGAAGATACTTACTTCACATCTTTGTACACTGTTTTTCGGAGTTCACGCACAACTTGCTGTATTTGTTGGTGTGTTCTTGAGCAATAGAAAATTTTTGGCACTCTGCAACACAAGTTCAATGTACTTTCATTTTGAATGAATGATTACTACAATCTTTACTGTGCAACACTTAAATCTTAGTTGTGGTTAAACTTAATTCTGTACTGAAGTTAAAGGCTATAAAACAACACCAAAGCCTCTATCAGAAAATAAATACCCTACAAATGGGGGGGGGACATACTTTCCAAATTCATTTTTTGTGTACCTTGCTAGTGTTAATGTCCATTTTCTTTACAGATATCAACCTATGGGGCAAAGCTGATGAAAACCAACGATAAATTATTTTGCTAGGTATTTCATCAAGTATTAACCATAATGAAGAATGTCAGGGTATTTAAGCACTAATGTGAGACACAAGAAATATTAAAAATTACAGCCATGTTAGTGCTTGTGTTGTTGATCAGTATCATGATGGAAGTTCGCTCATGAAGATGTCCATCCATAAATGGCTGTAGTGAAGGACAGTTGATTATAATGAAACCAATTTTGAACACAGAAAATTTGATCACTGAGAGCTTCACCAAATGCTATTTCTCACACTTGCATTCACTTTGCCGAAAAGTCTTGCCACTTCTTCAGTTCTTGGGAAAACCCAGAAATTCAACATTTTCAAAGGAGTTCACAATGTGAGATAACTCTTACATCAGACTGGCAGGTGTGGACTTGTTGGAAACAAAATACAAATAAACTACACATGGCCAACATAGCAGAAAACATGACAGAAGTTGCTCAGGTCAGCCACTCATACGTCAGTATCGATGTCTGAAATATAAGCCATATGTCTTAATGACATCTATTCTTTATGGTATGCATAAGGTGTTACATCACAATCATTTTCTAAAGCAATGAGTAGATTTTACTTTACGTTTCTGGACCAATGCTGGGCCAATATGGAACATAATGGAATTTGTTAACGTTTAGTGTCAAACTTTTGTATCAGTTTCATTAACATTCATTGAGAAGTTACAAAGACAAAACAGGCAGACAGAGAAAGACATGACTTACTAACTTTTCATTTACTTAAAGCTCTTTCTCAATATTACAAGGTTCTTATTCATAATAATATTTTCAAAATTATACATGAAGTGTTCCACTTTTTCATACAAAGCTGTTCCCTCACACACCATACACTGGCTCCAGTTACCATACATAGAGTAGTAAAACTCTGCATTTCCAAGAAGGCGTTTCATAAAATTTAAATTACCTGCCTGGCAGTCAATACGTACTGGGGTTTGGCACTTGTTCCTTCTTCGGTCTCCATGCATCCATCCTGCTTGGAAATGCAAATTGCATCCTTTGTCACTGTCTCTGATGGTGCTGATACATCAGCTGTTACATCCATTTGTGTTGCTGACTCTTCCTTATGTGGAGTTGAGTATGGGGACTGACATATTCCATTTTTAAAACTTGGAGATGAAGGGGAAGAATTCTGTTTTTGACCTTGTCCTATATTATATGCAGTGTCACATGTATGGGTATTCATACAATCTGAAGAAGTACTGAGAGCATTAGCTGAATTCTAGAAAAAAATATAAAGTAACAAATGACATAAGATTGAGGGATTATATACATAATGAATTTTACATAGAACTAGAGATGTACTAGAACATTTCTACAGCACTATGCAGACAGAATTAATTCACTGCAAATACAGGTGTCTGGATGAAAGGTATCCAAAATAAAAAACTTATATATCAGAAACTAATTGTCATACGCGTATCAGGTTTATGTCATCGGAAAGGAAAACTCTGAAAGTTTTTATCACGCCTGACTTACGCCTATGCTGGAAGAAAGGGGAGAGTTATCGGGTACCACTGCCAGTAGAGGGCTGACCTCGCTGGCAGAAAGGGGAGATAGCAGGCACCAGTATTGGTGGGGTATGGAGACAGTAGAAATTAAAGGGGGCCGTACAATAGACTATTAGTCGCGGTGCATGGGGAAACCCACCCCCTCTATAGTGAATAACTGAATAACTGAAGCACACTTAAGTACAGAAATTATATGGCCTACATACTCCCTGGACTTAAATTCCTGTAGGAATTTTGAAGAGTCTGCTTAAATTTTACTATCCAGGAAAAAACTGTCCATTATCACATTTATGTTGATATTTAACGAAATTCAATGCAAAGAAAATATGAGAAGTGTGGATAACATTTCTGTTATCTATAATAAAACACACCTTTGTATCTTTCATCATCTTGAAAATTTTCTTTGGACGCATCTGAAAATCCTCCATGTCCTCGTCACTATCGTCATAGTACACGACTGCACGTCCTGCGAAAAGAAGTATGCTTAATATCAGATCCTGTACGTTTCCAACGAGAAATTAGTACAAGAACTACAAGAAATATTTTTAATGACACAATCTGGTGTCTCTTCACACTAATTTAACAAGAGTATAACAGCATATTTCAAACCACACACATATTTTCTGTATGTATTTTTTGCAATTTTGAAAACACTACAATTAAAGTTCATTTATTGCCGATATGAGTCTATTCACACTACATACAATCTGTGTACTATATCATTTACTTTGTATTTCATTCACTATACTGCATGCATATAGAAATGGGGGGGGGGGAAGGGAGCCGTTTTTGAGAAAAATAATTACGTCTGATTTCAACTTTCTGTAAGGTACACGCTCTTCCTCGAGGACTATTGCCTTATCGTGGAGGGGAGGTGTGTGCACCCCAATGACCTGAACAGTTATGCTGGCGGGAGCTTAAGCTCTTGGTAGTACCACCCACGCCAGACAGGTAAAAGGGTAGGGGTCAGAACAAGTGTAGTCCCTGGTCCTAAAGGTTGGGATTGGGCGTGGGGCTAGCAACCCCACCCGAGAAATATCTACTGTTTGGAAACCTCCAGAGTGTGTGGAGGGGGCCAAGACTCACACAGAGTTGTAGCGCCAATGAAGAATGAGGAAGAGGAGGAACAGCTACAGGCTGTACTGAACACACGGGGACACAAATTAAATATGCTGCATAGCTTTCACTGTGAAGCCCTTTCCCCACAAAGTACCAAATTTCATAAAAATTGACCGAATGCAATTGAAACATGAATAAAGATGTAGACAGACACAACTTCCCCAATAACCACTTCTTCTTATAGGTTCTGTGCAAAAAAAAAAATCATAAAAGTGATTTATCCTTCCATTTACAAGCATAGTATTATATGGGCAAAAATTAGAGGTTACCAGTATTTTATTTCTGTATCATTTGGATCCATACATTTGAAATTTGAATCAGGGTATATAAATGGAAAAGAAAACTTCATTTTGTACCTCAAACTCCAAAATAATTATCCAAACAGAAATACATTTGAAATTTGAATCAGGGTATATAAATGGAAAAGAAAACTTCATTTTGTACCTCAAACTCCAAAATAATTATCCAAACAGAAAGATGTCAAATTTATAAAATCTTCAGTTGCTGCAGACCAGACAAAAATCAAAAGTTGCAAATAAGATCTAAAAGTTTGTGACGATGTTACATTAGCAGAAATATTATGTTTTTGGACATTATCCATTGTCTTGTCTTTATCTAAAACCGTTTATTTGTCAAAACACAACGTTTCGGAGACTGGGTTGTCTCCATCTTCAGGTAAAACCTACTCAGTTGGGCCCAATCGATGGAGCTACCCCTTATCTCCAGACCTATCTCCAAGTTGCAAAGCTGAGCATGTGTGATCACTATAGATGCAAGATGTGGAAATATGTTTAACACAAATTTCATGATATGTATAAAGCATTTGGAATATATGGTGAAATTAACCATGACTGAAGAAGCTGGATCAGAACAGATAAAAAAGGAACTACTCCAAAACAACAGAGGGGAAAAAACAAATTCTGAAATTACAAAAATGATACTGCTGTTAAAATCTACATTTATATCATTTGCATCCTTTCTGAAGGGATCATGCCAACATAAACAAGCAAACTTGTCTCACAGTACAACTCCCGTGGGTGTTACGGCTTCTACTGTTTGATATCGCAGTTTCACTCTACTTTACCGCCTACTTCTACAATTCATCATAATCATCAGTAATCTGTCAAGATGACAGGTCCACAGTCTCTTTCAAAACAATTCCTCCATTTAATGCGATCTAGAGCTTTCTCCTTCAAATGAGAATATCCTCTTCTGTCCCCAAGGTCATCCAGCATCTTCTTACGTCTTCTTCCTCGTCTTCTTGTCACTTCTATCCGCCCCTCTATCTTTCCTTCGATAACTTTCTTAGAAGGCAGTTACCACGTAAGATATGACCAATCCAATTAGCCTTCCATTTTCTTATTTTGTGTAGGATATTCCTCTGCTCACTGACTCTAAATAACACTTCTTCATTTCTCACATAATCGGTCCAACTGATCTTCTCCATCCTTCTCCAACACCACATTTCAAAACTTTCCAGATGTTTCTGATCTACTGCCCTAAGTGTCCATGTTTCAGCCCCATACAGAGCTATGCTCCAAATGTAGCATTTCACTAGTTTCTTCCTCAAATTTAAGTCCAATTTGCTGGTAAAAAGATTCTTCTTCTTGCTAAATGCAGCTTTTGCCATGGCAATCCTGGATTTAATTTCACAAGTACACCTTCCATCATCTGTTAACAAGCTACCCAAATATTTAAAACATTTCACATTCTCCACTTGTTTTTGGTCTATCTTTATTGTGACTGGGGTTGGTTGTCTCGAAATTTTCATTACTTTTGTTTTCTCCACATTCATTTCCATGCCATAGCACCTTCCAATTTCAATTAGTCTATCAATCATGCCCTGTAGCACAGTTTCTTCCTTAGCCATTAACACAAGGTCATCTGCATATTTCACAGTTTGAATAATTTGCCCTCCTACTTTGAAGTCACCGAGCCCATCCAGAGCTTCCTTGGTAAGGCATTCGCTGTACAAGTTGAACAGAATTGGTGATAAACAGCATCCTTGTCGAACTCCTCTTCCAATCTGCACACTTCCTGTCTCCCCTCTGTCCAGTCGGTGAATGACAATGCCATCTAAGACAGACACAGTCTCTGACTGCCAGAACACTGGGAGCATGGGGTTGACTCACTGGATCATGTGAATGTCAGTGTTGCATTGCTCTGTACAGGAAGAGGTCTCCTCATTTAGGATTCTACAAAATATCTAAGGAATCACAATTTTCGAATTAATTCGGAGTCAGAACACGTCACAATTAAAAGGATGAACTTCTGAAACACTATAAACATTGGCGTCAATATATTGTACGGGGAACAAATATTTTTACTCTTGAAGAATGGCGTCTTCTGGGATGTGGCGCCGTGTAGACGTTCAACCGAAACGTCGAGCTGGTTCCTCGCTCGTGGATTTTTTCTATTTTCTTATATTCTGAAGACGGAGGCAATACGTTCCACCGAAACGTCGAGCTGGTTCCTTGCTCGCGGATTTTCTTTTTTTTCTCCTACCCTGAAGATGGAGGTGATACGTTCCACCAAAACGTTGGTTTATACCATGTCTACCCGGCGCCACACCCAAGAAGACGGCATTCTTCATAGTCACCGCAGTGAAAACCTCAAATCTTAGATTTTTACTCTTCTTCAGAACAAGACTGCAATGAACTGATGTCATGGGGAAGAGGTCGGGCCTAAGATAAATCGAACTGGGGGGTAAAGACGGAGAGGAAGGGAGACTGTGATGCTAACTTATATGCACACAAAACTCAACTGACATTTGCTAATTGAAACCATTTGGTTGCTGTGAGAACCACATCCCTTAAAAACCAATAAACCTATATATCTCCAAGTTGATTTTATTGTTTCTGTTTGCATTCGAGAATACTTACATTTAAACCACCGACAAGAGGTGGGATATCTCAGTCCGTAATGTGGCTGGGCTATAGGTTGGATGAGGGGGGAATCAAGGTTCGATTCCCTGCAGGGGCAGAGATAGTGTCCAGAGTCAGCTGGGGCCCACTTAGCCTACTATTCAACAGATACCGGGGCCTCTTTCTCCGGGGGTAAAGAGGCCGGGCTGTGAAGCTCAACACTTACTTGCACCTAGTGTTGAGATATACTCTCACTTCTCCATACGTTTTCATGACGTGGCGCTTAATTAAGCATAAGTACAACTTTTTAAGCCACTAATTTCTCTCCATACAACAGTGTCAAAGTGCTACGTGAGGTCACGGTAACACAGTGCGCCAACAGAGCGAGGCATGAGCTGGATGCATGTAGTGGATGGATCTGCCAGGAATAGTCTGTTGTATGCTGTATTTTAATTAAATGTGCTTATTTAAAAGGTAAAGCTGTCCCTGTGCTTAACCAAGCACTACGCCATGAAGACGTATGGGGGACTAGATGTATAGATCCACATTTTATTAACGTCAGCACTAGCTGGAGGTGAGTGATCAGCTTCACCCCCCGGCCGGTTTACCCCAGGGGAAAGAGCTCCCCGTACCCATTGGATAGGAGGCTCGGTGGGCCCCAGAGTCGGTCTGAAGAACGCGGAAAAGGAGAAAATTCTTGACCCTACTGGGTCTCGAACTCTGATCCCTCTATCGTCCAGCCCGTAGCCAGTTGCTATGCAGACTGAGGTATCCCGGTTCGAAAATGGCTTCCTGAAACCTCCATTCTGATTATTTTTTTTTTCGTTTTGAACATTATGATTGTATTCTGAATAAGCAAAGCAGTGCCTCTAGTTGACAATGAAGATGAGAGTGGGTACTTCAATGTAGAAAACAAGATGTAACAAATTACTTGTACGAAAATTTTATTGTAGAATTTGTAGCTGTACAATAAATCGTCATATAAATTACTCTTTACACTATTTAAATTTGAATATTCGTAACCTCGTAACCGTCATAAATGTGACACCGATTAATTAAGACATTCTTTGCTCCACTTCATTAACAGTCACACACAGATGAGTATTGTCTTCTGGGATGCAACGTTCTGTAGTGTGGGAGACATTCACCGACATTTCGGAGGCACTTACTGCCTCAGTCTTCAGGGTTTAAGAGTAGGCCAAGTAAACAAGATACTACTCTTTACAGTTACCGGCGCGAGAGACTCAAATTTAATTTCACAAAGTTTAGCCACTTCAGCCCGTGACAACAGCACTGACAGTAACGGTATAATTTTGGTCTGTTTATCGTTAACTCAGGTTATGTGCAATCAACCAATACCAAACACCTTACATTTCAGGCCCTACAAGATTACAATAAAGCACGATACTGGGACAACCCTTATTCACTAGCGAAGACAACACCACACGCTGCTAGAGGGAACAACACACAAGCAAGGGGTATATTGCAGATTACATACGTGACAAAATAACGGGCTAACAAACAGAAGAACAAGCTGCAGAAACGAACCTTCTGGAATAATCACATAGCTCCAAACAAGTGGACAATGCCCCTTATAAGGTGGAGGAGGATTTTACGAGAAAAAAAATGTAAGAGAAAATTTAAATGGTTTTTAATTAATTATTTATGTTATTTTTAAGTGGACTGCAACTCGCGGTTTCAGCGCACATCAGAGCAGTGTAACAGTTTGTATGCATTAAGACACTTGAAGATGGCCATCTATGGCCGAAACATGTTGTGTTAAGTATTAAATGGTGAATACACAATTGTTGCATTATTGACGGACTGTGGATACATAGACGTTTAACCCCTATTCACGTCAGATCGGTAGGGTCTACGATAAATGAGAGGCCCATAATTACAGCAGAGAGGNCATTACCAGAGCGACTATATTAAAAGCTTTCATCAGTTAAAACTGGGGTGAAACGGGGACATAATTTTCATTTCAATAAATGTGTATACCGTTAAAAATAAAAATGAAGCAAGGGTCTCGGAAAGAGAGTTATTACCCCTGTCTCCCCCAATATTCTGAGTTCGACACCCTCAGAATTTAAACAGTCTCGATGTTAACCGAAACGAAATCTGCCAGACACAGCTAAATTTATCATTTTAACAGCCGAGATCAAAATATTCGTAAAAATAGCTTTTTGAACTTCCCGCTCGGTATAGCATGGTGTCTAATTCCTAGGCGTCTCTTCTCGCTTTATCTTAGGTAAAAATGCACCGTTGGGGGGCACGCGGTAGCGTAGTTGGTTGAGGCACTATGCTACAAGCCGGAAGGTCGAGGGTTCATGTCCCGATGAGGTCATTGGATTTTTTTCAATTTACCTAATCCTTCCAGCCACACTATGGCCCTGGGATCGACTCAACCTCTAATAGAAATGAGTACCAGGCAGTAAAGGGCGGCCGACGCGTAAAGCTGACAACCTTACCGCCACCTGTGAGCCGACTGTCTAGAAAATGTGGGAACCTCAACATCTCACAACCCTATGGGCCTCCGCGGCCTGTTACAGGATATCTTTACTTACTTTACTTGTAATGCACCGTTATGCTTTGTAAAAGGGCAGACTTTCTTCTTTTAAGTCTCGGAGTCGTTGTCATGGTGACAAAACAGTCGGGGGCTCACGGTATCAGAGGCAGAATCGTCCAAGGAACAACTCACAACATGGCAGCCATCCAGCTGTCGTACTGCTGGGTACAGCCTCAACAGGGCAAGGCACAGGATCCGAAAAAAAAAATGTAAAGAATTTCCAAAAACAAATTGATAAATCAGAAACGTTTGCAAGCAACAAAAACAAAATACAAGACGTAAGATTTGAGGTTTTTAAGGCGGTCACTATGAAGAATACCTTCTTCTGGGATGTGGTGCCGTGTAGATCTTGTGTGAGCCGACCCCAAACTTAAGGGCCGAAGACGTTATAATGAACCGCCTAGTCAGGGTTATCCTACACTTCAGAGGGCCGTGTAGCTGTGTATGAAGAAATTATTTTTTCAATGGCTCTTCCAGCCCATTCGGGGCCCACGCCCCTTATTCAGTTCCGTAATCATTTTTCACAGACGGTAGGACTCCTTGGGCGAGTGATCAGGCCGTCGCAAGGCCTCTACCTAAACACAGGATAACACAAACCCAGAATAAACACACATACAGACATCCATGCCTTGAGTAGGATTCGAACCCACGATCCCAGCGTCCAAGACATTTCATGACTTAGGCCGCGCGGACACTGCGATCGGCGGCGAAATTATTTTTTGTTCTTTTGGCGCTACAGCCCCAATTTGGGCCTTCGCCTACTTCCATGAAACTCTCCGTTTCATTTGGATTTACTAGATCTTAGACATTCGGTAGTTCTCCTTGGGCGGGTGATCAGCTCGTCGCAAAGCCGCTACCTCTACACAAACACAGAAAAACGCACATATACACACAAACACTAAATATCCATGCCTTGAGTGGGATTCGAACCCACGGTCCCGGCTTCTATGCGAGCGAAGACAGTACATGCCTTAGACCACTCGGCTACCGTGACCGGCCGCAGTGAAATTATTAGCAAGGGTAAATCGAAGAAAGTATGAGAAAAACTGCTATAACACTACTGATAACAACTATTCTTAGAAACGCGTTCAGTTACATTACACCAGACCGTTACAGTTGCGTCTCTTTTCTGTTTATTGGAAAATTCAGTTCTATCTGAAGTTCAAAAGAAGATCTGATGATGATAAAACTTGGTGAAAGGAGTGCGGTGATGTGGGCTCCCCAGTTGAAATGCACGCGAACCTAAACCTCATTATCCAGACCAAATGTTGAGCAAGAATGCGCCAAAGCTTAAATTGGACTTGCCCTATACTGAGTTTTAAATTACATTCTGTAATCTCATCCACCCATCTCTCTCTCTCTCTCCCGTCAGTATACATGCATTCAGAACAGACAACATTTACTCTCCACCAAAAACTGTACCCTCTTTCCTACTTTTTTAAAAAGCGACACAAATTTACAAAAACGTCACAAACAAGGTATATCATACATTTGAGGGCCATCTCATTCCAATCGAATGCTTTGTGTTATTTTATATAAGATCATAACGACCATTTGTATCGTGCAAATGTGTTTTATTTTTCTGTATTTTCTTTTGTTGCTACGTAATTTTACATAGACCGCTTCTGTGGTCTATTGGTCAGAGTTCCTGGCTACAGATACAGAAGTTCCGGGTTCGATTCCCGGTGCTACCAGATTTTCTGAGAAGTAGTGGGTCTGGAACGGGGTCCACTCAGCCTCGTGAGGATAATTGAGGAGCTTTTTCAAGGAAGTAGCGGCTCCGGTCTTGAAAACCGAGATTAACGGTCGTTGGGATCCGTTGCGCTGACCACGTGACACCCTCTACCCGCAAAAGTTGGCACTAACTTTGCCGACAAGCGGCGGTCGCTCGCTTGGTACAGTTCGCTTGCGGACTACAGACCACGGAATTTAGTTTAGTTTTAAGCTTGATAGCTGTTTGCGGTGTCTAAGCTTAATTGTGGTCTGTCAAGTTACATGTGCTTGGCCATTTCCGGTTTCAATGCCATTGTCTGCCGTCTACACAGGAGAAGTTAGACTCGTATGGGTGTAACAAGCGGGTTCGTGTAGCAATAAGACTCTGGACTCGTACACAGAGGGACAAAGTTATGCTAAGGTAAAGATAGTATTGTGCTTTTTTAATGATTGGATCCTGTTGGATCCTCTGAATATGACCCATTTGAGGTCGAAACACGTAGTGCGTGCTGTACAAATAAATAAATAATAAAATATTGTTGCGTTGACGGTAAAAATTATATATGTTCACAGTACTGTGCTTAATTACATACCACACCATGAAGACGTATTGGTGTGTGCAGGTATAGCTGCATGCCACTGTTTACGTCTGCATTATATGGTACTGAGTGGGCAGCTTCTCGCTTCGGCCGTTTTACTCCCAGGAGGAGAACACTCAGTACCCAATGGTCAGGAGAAATGGCAGGGCCCACAGCCGGTATGGGAGTTGTGGAGTATAAAACAGATATCCTGCCTTGCCGGGAATCGAACATTGATTATTCGGCTGTCCAGCTCGTAACCTCGCCGCTATACCGATTGAACTACCGCAACTGCCACATTCAGGAGGTAAGCATTTGAAAATCGACTTAATTGCAGTCTGCCCGAACTGACATTTTTTGATCGTATCGTCTCTACTGGCAAACAATACCACGACATTGCATTTAAATAATTCACGATCACTTCCTTCCAAATCTTTCCATATTCAATATAAAAAGCGTTTGCAGTTTCTTCTCATGTGTACCAAGTTCCCCAACTTCTTAGTCTAGTGGATGCTCACATTTCAGGTAACACAGGTTTTGCTTATCCCAGCTCTTATTGCTTCCGTTTCGCATCTGTCAATAATTTGGCGTCTGTAGGTTTTGCTTATCCCAACTCTTATTGCTTCCGTTTCGCATCTGTCAATAATTTGGCGTCTGTAGGTTTTGCTTATCCCAGCTCTTATTGCTTCCGTTTCGCATCTGTCAATAATTTGGCGTCTGTAGAGTTCAGACACCATAAAGCAACAGGACTCTGAATGATGAATTGGAAATTGGTCTGTTTTAGTGTAAAAACAGGCGATAACATAGGACCTCGATCGTCTGCTTATGTCAAGTGCTGAAAACTAGCTGTGACAGATAAGGTAAGAACATATCAAGCTATCCCTGTAAAAGGTCGTGAAGGCCCATAGGGTTGTGAGACGTCGAGGCTCCTACATTTTCTCTAGACAACCGGCTCATAGATGGCGGCAAGGTTGTCAGCCACATGCGCCGGCTGTCCTTCATCGCTCAGGAAGATTCCTGGTACTCATTTCTGTTAGAGGCTGAGTCGACCCCAGGGCCATAGTGTGACGATTAGGTAAACTAAAAAATACCTCATCGGGACTCAAATCCGCGACCAGATCTTCTTTTTATTAGGTGTTCTTTTATTATTTTTTGAAGAAAAATTGGCATTTATACAAAAAATGTTCCTTGTATTAAAATTTCAGTAACAACATCTAAAAATCAGTTCACAATGGTAATCCATCTTGACATGAAATAAAACATTACACACGTGACAATATAAAAACCTATGAGGGTTCCATATTACCACACCTTTCCCCGCCAGTAGGATCTACTATCAGGTCATTTTTCTCGAGAAACTGATAGAAAGTCAGGATTCAGTGTCTGGATATACAGGAGTAATGCTATGTTCGATTTATGGTTCTGACACACGTGACTAATAACAGAACTGCCTTCTGGGACGTGACACTGTGTAATCCGGCAGAAGTTCAATGAAGTTTCATCTTCAGGGTCGATGTGTAAGTCAAGCAAACAATCAGCAAGAGCGATTCTGCTTGTCGATTTCTTCTTGCTGGTTACTTTTTTGGCTTACTCGTTGACCCAAAACGCTGCTGCACTATAGCAGCAGTGGTAACCCCTACAATGCGACATTCTGTATATTTTGGTTATACTTGTCATGCCCTAACTTTACGAGGCTCGTCTGTACAACAATAAACTGCCTATGCCATCAACAACCTGTCAAATGTTAATCAACATCAGAAAGTGAAATACAAATCCTGCAAACGGGCGCACGGCCGAGTAATCCACGTACCTAAGCAACAAACAATACCGAGCCAGGCGATGCTACAGCAATATCCTAAGAACCGACCCCGTCATAGGGGACACATAATTTTTCAATAGCATCCAGCCAGGCAGGACACGAGGGAGAGAGAGTATATGGGGTTGAGAGGGTGGGATGGTCAAAATTCAATTACAGAGAACTCGTGTACTGCTCCTCCATTACCTCACCCCCTGCCCTGCAAATGATATCACTATCTCTTGCAAGGGTTGTTACCACTACCCTACTAGTTCCACCAATAGAAGGAATATCCCTGCTTGTCTCTTCCAGCCAACCAGGAACACGGATATGATCCAAACAGCCAATAGCAGTTCGTCCTGTCGCTATGGCAACTGCATCCTTCCCTCCCTCCTCCCATGGGGCGCATCATTCAATAGCATCTAGGGGAGACGGCATCTCAAAGGCTGCATATGTGCAACAGTGTGCTACGTGCTACATTGTCTTCATTTAGTGTCAAACTATGACGAGTTCAATGTTCTAGGCACAAAATGCAAAACATGAAGCAGAAACAACGGTCTGTTATATCGCAACCCAACTATCGACCATCCATAGTCTTACCACTGTTTTTCCCCACGTTACAAAGTTCAACGTAGTGAAAATATCTTAATGTAAACAGAGGAAATAGCGAGGCACCGTCCTGTGCCAAGGCTACATAGCGCAGCAATGAAAGCTACAGCCAAACTGCTTTATTACAGTACCCAGTGTTCCTAGTGCAGTGAAAAACCATTATCCGTAGAAGTGCTGTGATAATTACTATACAGAATACTATCAGATACATGTCGCTTTTGTTGGTACATACAGCCACTTTATGTGGTCATAGTTACTACTACCCATACAGCGAATTCCTTAGTGAGAATTTATATTTATATTAAGGTAAAGAACTGTGGAAAGATTCCAGCTAGCGCTGACGCCAAGAAAATGTGGATCTATACATCCATTCCCCATACGCCTTCATGGCATAGCGTTTAATTCGTTGAGCACAGGGATAATTTTACCTATTTTTACTTGTATTAACGTAAATATCTGTGTAAAGAAGGCGGTATGTTACTCTCAGCAATAAACATTTGTGTGACACGAACAGACATTGAGTTCGGGGTAGGTGGGGATTCATTTTCAATTATAATATTGATTATCGAGCGAATAAGTTACGTGCCACACCTGTGAATTGTAAGCATAGAACGGGCGATGTCTTCAATATTCCATAAATAATAATCAGATTCCTAGATTATCTTGCTTAATTGTTTAATCAGCAGTCAGCAAATCATGAAAAGGTCCAATTTCTGAAGAAAAAATTAAAGGGTTTTGGAAACAATCAAATACTGGAGTACCTACCTACCACCTATCTACTACTCGGCGCTACAACCCTGGGTGAGCCTTGGGCTCCTCTACAACCAGTCTCCACTGCTCTCCATTCCTCATCTTCTCTATCCATCCTTTCACCTTCATCTTCTTCAGGTCGTTCTCAACATCGTCTGGCCATCTCATCCTGGGCCTTCCTTTTAACATTCTCTTTGTCAATATATTATCTTCCATTCTCTCGACATGTCCCAACCATCTCTGTGACTTGATAAATCTTACTACACCTTCTCCTTTCAGTAATGTGTTTATCTCTTCATTGTACGTCATTTTCAGTCACTGGTCCGTATAAATATTGGAGCAGTGTCCGCTAAATACCTTTGAACTCTATTACTCTTACATAAAATTCGAGTGAAGTTGGTTCCAACATTCTTTCTGATATGACGTCTGAAATTTATTTAGGCACGACACAAGTAACGCAGGTTACACAGCGCGGAATGCTAGGACGATGATTATAAGGAAATGAAGTGGAAAGCAAACGTTCCCGGCCTAATTTGATGTACCATTATGTAATTTGGTTGAAGGAACTGAGATAAATTAGGAAAACTTGTCAGGACAACAGGTAGCCCAGCCGAGATTCCAGGGCAACCCCCCTAATACAAATCAGGAATGTTATTGCTTCAGCAAACTTGCACAGTATTTGCGATCTTCTGAGATGGAAGTGATACCAGTTTCATTACTAGTCAACGATCCTGAAACAACGTATGCTGATAGATTTTCGAAGAGTATTAAACTTTCGTTCCGGAAATTTGTTCGTAGAACCGGAAATGCAAATAAACCCCCGTCGGGAATGGAACCTGCCAATCTTCATGTCCATGAGTTATACCATCTGTCAAGATGACAAGCGCTTAGCAGCTCTACTCTCATCGTTCAAATGAAGATTTTCATAAAACCGGGAAAATAAAGAGGTAAAGGCTGCCAGAGCGGAACTGACCGAGTATCTCCATGTAGTACGGAAATACAGAATCCCTGGAGCGTTATTTGCAAGTTTCTTACAGGTTTCAGTTATATTGTGCCATACACCATCCTTCAACGAAGAGAAAGTGAGGTAGCTGGTTGATAGAACTGGCCGACAGTAACCTTTCTACCGTTCATGCAGAGGTACAATGAGCTCCAGTGCTGCAACGATAATAGCAAGGCTCGTCCAAAAACCATTTCGATGTTTTCAGCTTGTATAGTACAGGCGAGAGGGCCTTGGTAAATTTCCTAGCCTTCTCTTCGCTCGAGGATAGTACAAGACACATATTAATATTCATCACTGACAGACTATGCATACCAATACTTGTTTACATAAGAATCATTTAAGCGCTAGCTCAGGCGGTAAATTGAATGCGTGTGGGCTGGACAATCGGGGTTTGATTCCTGGAACGGGTAGGGATTATTCTCTCCGCCATGACGTCAAGACCATGTCTGAAGTCCATCCAGTCTCTCCAGCAGGTTAGAGGGGAATATCTCTTAAAGGTAGAACAGCTTAAGTATGACGTTTCACCTACTTACCCCATTTCTTTAACATCCATTTCAATATCAAAAGTACTATTCTCAGAGATATTGCACCGTGTAGTGTGGTAGATGTTCGTCGGCGTTCCTCAGAAACGTGGGTAAACTTCCACCAGACTACACGGCGCAACATCTCATAAAATATCGGGCATAGATGGAAACATAACACGGAAATGAACCTGCATGAAATAGGACGGGCAGATATGGATGATATTCATCTGGCTCAGGATAGCGACCATTAGTAGGCTTCTGTGAACACGGCAATGGACATTCGGGATGCATAAAACGTTGGAAAATTCTTGAGCAGCTGAGAGACTAGTGGCTTCTCAAGACCGTATCAGCTCAATGCAATTAGTGCAGTAGTTATGTCTGCTTACGAAGTTCCCATGTGGTTTCTGAAGCACGAGATTGTAAGCGGGACGTAAACTGAATACAGTTTCCTGCTACCTGACATAAGACATGCCGAGCCTGTTGGCTGAAGAAGTAACGCCTCTTACATGTGTTCAGGAGGTGCCTGGTTGAAATCTCTGATCGGACACGGTCTGTATTGATTGAGGCTTTTCGTGTTTTTCTCAGTCCTTTCAGTCTAATGCAAGAACAGTGATTTGAAATGTCCAAACAGTCTATTCGATCCACTCTGTGAGGTCATCACCATGTTGCATCTGCTGTCGGGCTGAACAAGCCCTAGAGTTGGTAGACTTAACATGGCGGTCGAGTCCCTTAAAGCAAATTCCAGGATAGGACCCCAAATTATTCCTACGATCCTATTCTTCTGCGACCTTCAGAAATTCAGCATTTACTGATAATCGTATCATTTACGATACGTAGCATGGGCTACTGACACCATCGTTAAACAAACAAAGGTAAGGGTAAAGTTGTCCCTGTGCTTAAATAGTTAAGCACCATCCCATAAAGATATATGGGGAGTGGAGATATACCTCCACTATTTTCACCTCAGCAGTAGCTGGAGGTGAGGGGTCAGTTCTGCGTTCCTGCCGCTTTACATCCGAAAAAAGAGCCCCCGATATCCATTGGCTAGGAGGCTGGGCGGGCCCCAGAGCCCATCTGGACTTTGTGAAGAAGACAAAAATCTTGCACTGCACAGAATCCAACCTGAGCCGTCCAGCTCGTAGCTATACCGGCTAGCCTAAAAGAACCAATAGTAGACACAAAACTCCGTGGTTTCAGTCCGCAAGCGAACTATACCTACCGATCGACCGCCGCTTGTCGGCGAAGTTAGTACAAGCTTTAGCGGATAGAGGGTGTCGCGTGGTCAATGCAACGGATCCCCACCGCCGTTAATCTCGGTTTTCTAGACATATTTCCTTGAAACAGCTCCTCAATTATCGTCACGAGGCTGAGTGGACCCCGTTTCAGACCCACTACTTCTCAGAAAATGTGGTAGCGCCGGGAATCGAAACCGGACCTCTGGATCTGTAGCCATGAACTCTGATCACTAAACAAGAGAGGTGGTCCTGATTCATACACACAGAACATAGACAAATAAAATAAGTTAATCTAGAACTCAGGTCGCAGAGATGGTCAAGTCCTGCTCTACTAGCCGCTAATGAACTTTTTCCGAAAATCTGTCCTACACATACACAGGACACATCGTGTCGCTACAAAAAACGACAACAAATCTTTGCGATACTTGGTCGCTCCGTTGACCGTTTGTAATTAATTGGCTTGCGGCATCTCCATTAAGCTCGGTCTCCTAGATACTTAATTCCCTGGCCAGATATNCCCCCCCCCGCCACAACCGTAGTTATATAAGGTCTCGCACAGCCCTGGTGCATAGCACTGCATGCAACAGGGGTATAACTGCCTCTCTCGTCAGAAGATGGGAGTACAAGTGTTAGAATATGAGAACAGCTAGCCCCCACGTTTAAGATAGCATGTCGACACGAAAACGCATACGTGACTGAATACAAATCTCTACTTATTCTTCATCTCGGCCCTAGAGAGAGGTGGTGAGTCAGCTTTCCACTCCGTCAGCTTAGAATCCAGGTAAACAGCCATCCGGTATACACAGGATAGGAGCCACAGATCCGCAACGCATATGGGGGAAGGGAGAAGTCCGTGCCGAGAACTGAACCCCGGTCATCCAGCCAGTAACCAGTCATTATGTTGACAGCAGAAGATCAAACACCTGCAGGAAATTAGATAGACCCTTCAATGATGGGTCACTGCATCGATGCTGTATGCATTATCTTGACTAACAGAGACAAGCCCAACAGCGACTTGTTGGTTCGCAGGTCGTTATGCCATGCACTACTCGACATAGCGAAAGGCCATGCGCTGAAAGGCAGAGAAACCGGAGTTCGAGTCCCGACAGGGGAAAGAGGAAGCCAGGTTCCTATCCGATGGGTACCGGGGGCTCTATCCTCTGGGGTAAAGCGGCAGGGGCGTGAAGCTGACCACTCACTCCCATCTAGTGACGTAGCTCAAGTCGGCATAGCTTGGCTACGGGCTGGACAAGAAGACGAGTCGCAGTTCCCGGTAAGGTCAAAGATTTCCTTCTCCACGCCACCCAGACAGGTTCTGGGGGCCACCCAGCCCTCTCCAATGGGTACCGGGGGCTCTTTCACCGGGACATAGGGCGGCAGGGACGTGAAGCTGATCACTCACCACCAACTACTGCCGAGGTCAAAAAATATGAATCTATACATCCACCCCCCCCCATACTCCTTCATGGCGAAGTGCTTAATTAGTTAGGCACAAGGACAACTTTAATTTCTTTATGACCCTGGGTGAAGTAAATACACAATTTAGTGGTGTAAGTTTCAGTGGGTTGGACAGAATGTGGGTAGAAAAGGCCGTGGATTATTTGAAGACAATCTTTCGGTACTGTCTGAGAAAGGTAAGGTAAAGCTGTCCCTATGCTTAAGTAAGCACTACGCCTTGAAGACGTACGGATAAGTGGGTGTTATAGATTACGTTTTCTTGACTTCGGCACTAGTTGAAGGAGAGTGGTCAGCTTCACGCCCTGGACGCCTTCCCCCGAATAATGGGCCACTGGGTAGGACGTTGGCTGAGCCACAGAGTCTGACCGGACGATATGGAGACAATTCTTAACGCTAACGGGACTCGAACTCCGACCCCTCAGTCGTCCAGCCCGTAGATAGTCGCCATACCGACTGCGCTATCCCAGCTCCCGTAATGGTGACGTATCATTTGTATATTCAATATGTATATGATAGTGATAGTCTTTATCTACCATGCGAATTTCGAGCACAATATTCTCAAGGGCAATTTTATCCCAGGCGTGCACAAGTTTCGAAATTCGAAGAGAAAATTATATTCAATAATTCGATCTTCGCGGTCATGTCTTAGAATTCTGCTCAAGGTATGAATATTTCCCATTTTTTGTGACTTATTTATTGTATTGTTACGGACGATGTCTCGTGTTGCACCGAGAGCCAGCAATTCTCACTTGCCGAGTGCACAGAAGATCGAGTGGTGCATAATTTATTTTGCGCCGAAACAGACCACAGTGGCTAATTCTTTAAAGAAGACGCCCTTCGATCATTTACTGTATCACAAAAACATTCAGAAATGAATATCAACAATGTTTACATTATCCAGGAAAGTTCAGTTCCATTTCACTGCTCTTTTTGTTTTCTCTCGACTTCCCTATACATAAAGGTATATAAAGGGGACGGCTGGCAACATGTGACATCAGAAATACCTATGTGGCCTCAACAGACATGTTTAAGCATATTTCCCAGTGTTTTATTCCTTATTTTTATTTTTAAATTTTCGGGGCTATATAATATTTGGTGGCCGCCTCTATGGTCTAGCCGTCAGAGTTCCTGGCTACAGATCCAGAGGTTCCGGGTTCGATTCCCGGCGCTACCAGATTTTCTGATAAGTAGTGGACCTGGAACGGGGTTCACTCAGCCTCGCGAGGATAATAGAGGAACTACTTGACTGGAAAAATAGCGGCTCCGGTCTAGAAAACCGAAAATAACTGTTGTAGAATCCGTTGCGCTGACCACGTGACACTATCTATCCGCAAAAGTTGGTACTAACTTGGCCGACAAGCGACGTTCGCTCGGCTGGAATGATTATGTCAATTGAAAAATCCAATGACCTCATCAGGAATCGAACCCTCGTGGCATAGTGCCTCAACCATCTACGCTAACGTGTGTCCCCGCTCATCAGCAAAGTGCACTTTATTATGAGTCAATATGGTTGAAAGTTGGGTAATTTTCCAACAAGTTTCAATGAAAATCTCCATTAAATAAAAATTATGTCCATCGGTTCGAGTCCTGATACCGGGCCACAGACAGACAGAGGATCGCACATGACCTCCACACATGGCGATCTATCTTACTCTGTAAAGAACGTTTCGAACTCCACAAAAGAGCCCACAGCCACACAAGCGGAATCCGAGAGCAACATGTCCGCGGCATTACTGCTAAACCGACATGACAGCAAGATCCTTCAAAACAGGATATACTCCTACCAGACTACACGGCGTCACAAACCGAAAACAGCGTTCTTCACCGCCACCGCTTGAGAACCTCAAACATCATCTTACTTACTTACTCATGAAGCTGAGCCCTTCTGGTGGAGCCGCCAATTCTGCAGCTACTCAAGAATTTCCAAGTATTTTATGAACCCGAAGGTTCATTACCGTGTTCACAAGAGCCCTCCACTGGTCTCTATCCTGAGCCAGACCTATCCAGCCCATACCATACCATCCTATCTCTCTAAGATCCACTGTAATATTGTTCACCCACCTACGCCTTGGTCTTCCCTGTGGTCTCTTTCCTTCTGGCTTTCCCACAATATCCTATACGCATTCCTCGTCTCCCCATTCGTGCTACATGACCTACTCGCCTCGTCCTCCTTGACCTGATTATTCTAATTATACTTGGAGAAGAGTACAAGTTTTCCAAAGCTGTGAACCTATTTGAGATTTCAACACAATACTGCTCTTTACCCTCTACCTCATTTAATTTCTTGAGATTGAACCTCTCCATATGAACTCTGTGTGTTGTTTGCCTCAAACCTCATAAGATTCTTAAAATTCTGCAGCCCTCACATGAAGCGCATGCGACTTAAACTCGTTTAGCAGTGAACACAGAACCTCAACCTTACATGTTCCACCACTCTTTGTTCAACGCTGAGAACGAACGCAAACCAGTAAGGCATTACCACTGGCCGGCAAAACCACTTAGCAGGCATCAAGAGAACCCTTACGGAACTCTGAGAGCCAGGGCAGAAACACATCCTCACTTACCCCACACCCTCCCCTAAGACCTTTTCATCAACGGCAGTCTCGTATCCCTTTGAGTCACGTGACTTCGCTTGTCCTGCTGCTAGCCAATTCATAACCACCAGTACTGCGGAGCAGCTTCATTTCCGAACTGAATCAATCCTTTAAGCCCAATGCACACAGCCCTAATGGCAGGAGAATTAAGCGGTATTATCGCCTCGAACATCTCAAGCTTTTACAAAACTCTCGTATTTCTCGTCGTCATGAAAAAAAGAAGCGATTTGAGGTTCTCACAGCGGTGAGAACACTGTGTAGTCTGTTGAAAGTGAACAGACGTTTCGGAGGAACATGTAGCAAACAGAAATTTCTACTTACGACATGTTGGTTTCATATTTGATTGGCTAATTCTTCGACCCGAAAGATGGAGACATGTTCCTCCGAAACGTCGGTTAACTTTCAACGGACTACACGGCGTTGCAAAACAGACAAGAAAACTTGTCATTGCAAAAGATATAACTGTGAGGAGGCGGTGATCAAGGTTTAGGCATATAAGATACGAATATACAGTCAAAACCAGTAACATCACCCCTTCCCCAAAACACAAACATCAACTCAAATGAACACCCATGGACCCGATAATGGGCTAGTGTAATCCAGTTCTCATTATGCAAATCTGTTTTATAATCTATTTTAAAAATATCCCGGTCATTAAAGGGCTTTCCCCCATCAAAATTCTATACGAATATCTTGCTTCTTCTATTAGGGGTATATCTCCGGTCCATCCGTACTTTCTTGGTCTTATTATCCAACAAGCAGACCCAGCAGGGAGTCACCAATTTTCTTCTGCGTAATTTATCTCTTATCCCACATTAAATTAGACCATATTTCTCACTTTGAAATGTTTTTCTTGACACCTTGTTTTAAAATATTACCAATTTATGCTCTTCAAACAAGGTACGAGCCCACGTAACAACGGAGGACGAGAAGTGGACATGTAGCACGCAATGTGGCATATGAAAAAGCATACAGTTTCAGTGGAAACCGGAAGGGAATAGACCACACAAGAGACCTAAGAATTGACGGGAATATAACACTGAAATGAATATTAGACGAAGAAGTATGAAGGAAGGATGTGGAATGGATTCAACTGGCTGAGGGTAGTAACCATAAAAAAGCAGTAACTGACTGAGTAGCTGTGCAACTATCAGCTTCACAATTAGGATTTTGCTCAATGGAGTTAATTACTCGTACATAACGTACAACAGCCACAAAAAACTCCGTGGCCTGTAGTCCGCAAGCGAACTAAACCGACCGAGCGACCGCCGCTTACCGGAGAAGTTAGTGCCAGCTTTAGCAGATAGAGGATATCGAGTTGTCAGCGCAAGGAATCCCCGAGGCCATTAATTTCGGTTTTCTAGACCCACGTATTGCTAAAATATTGTGACATGTTGACCCCTGTTGTCAGCGTGAAGATCGCGAAGGGAATGGTCGGATCTTCTGTCGGATTACGACAAAACAAAATCTGGACACTATGGAGGGGACGACCCCCTCCAAAACGAAAAAGAAGCCGGGCACAGAAGAGGAGCCGGTAAAATAGAAGAACCGGCATCCCCAGTGAGAGTGAATGTGCCATAGAATGAAAGTGATGGATGAATGTGATCTTCTGGCGAGCTGAAAGGAAACCGCTCGAGACGAGCTTTGTCTTAAGAGGGGAGCGGATGTACCGGACGAAGAATAGTCGCTGCAGGAAGAGTAGCCGCAACAACAGGAGACACTGCAAGAACAGCCACCGAGGAAAAGG
>NW_019735468.1:2494629-2560539 GCF_002891405.2 Cryptotermes secundus | reverse complement strand
GCGAATCAACAGCGGCGACGTTACGATAGTAACAACGGTGACCTCCGCTAGCGTTACATAGCAACACAGCGTGGCTAGCAACAAGGGTGCCTATTACGTGGCCGTTTTCCCGTATTGTCCGATCGAGGCTACATAGGGAGCAGCGAAGGCTATTCACAGTCAGTTCTAGTGTGGCTACCGCAGAGTTGTACTGAGTCAGTCAGCGAGTCCTGGACCTATCGTCGAGTTAGCCAGCAACCAGTCAGTTGTATTGTGGCATTTGGAGTGTACTATTTGTGATACTGCAGATAGCAGTAATCGTAAATCTGTAATTTGGGTGATTGTAAGTGCGAATGTGAAATAAAATTCGCTACATCGAATACGTCGAGAATTTATTTGTCGCGATATACGCCCGATACGCGACAATATCATGGAATGCGTCAGCATCTTTAGAGGTTATTTAGCATCGAATGTAACTGAAAGATGACGGTGAGGCGTCCAGAACACGCTTGAAGAGAATGAGGAAAACCACGAAAAAGAAAACTACAGTACAGACAGCACGCGAATCGGGCAACTCTTGAATACAATATATGATGCAGGCCAGTACACGCATGAGACTTATTCAGTTTTACCTTCGGCTGATTAGCTTAACTACGTCGCATACGGGAGGTCTCCGCTATTAGGTTGTCGGCCTGGAGAGGGTCTCTTCTTCTGTATGCGTGGTTTTCCTGAATCTGTCCAGGTTAATGTCAAAATACCTTCAAATATGCCACGACCAATTCCCTCAATTCCTTGCCAATCGTCATCAGCTGTCTGCCCCTGTATAACTGAAGGAGCATGCAAGGGACGAGTCTCAGTACAAAGGGCTCCGTCCATGAGAACAGCGAAGCTTATCAGAACGTGAGGTAAGTAGTCCAGCCTGTACCAGGTGGGGCAGAAACAAAAGTGCCGACATGTCAGAACAGAAGAATCGGCACATGAGAGACACAGGGGGTGTCCAAAGTGTATACAGTACGCCCCAAAAATATAACTTAAGTTTTCGTAATTTCTGGGTAATGTGGCTGTCAAGAATACTCGGAGAAATCAAATCCAAAGAAGAGTGAAGGAAGAAAATGTTCGACTTCGATAAACAGAGTAGTTTTAGAATTTTATAGTCTCATTCTAGAATATTAATCTTAAGAACTGGGTGATATAACCTTGTTTTCAATATAGTAAGTAGAACCTCGCCTATATGCTTAGTAAATCTCTGTAATCAACAACAGAAAATTTCTATTCTCCAAGATGTCTGGAATACGCATAAAATTAGCGTCATCCAATGTAGATCCGTTTTATGCTTTAGTTTTGAAGGAAAGAAAGAAACATATCCTAGATGAGAAATCATTTCTGCTTTGGTGATGCTTTGAAAAAGTACACCAATTTGAAAAAAAAAATAACGAATGGGTTGAGTTACATAAATACCGAGGTACATTAAAAGGCCACCCAGCTTTTCTTTTGTAACTAAATTTTGTTATATAACTTTTGACTTGGTTCATCCTGGTCATTGTAATAGTAGTTTCCGTATGTATTGATAATGTCCTTCTGAAGATGGTCGCTCCGATCGACACACGTAAAGGATGTAAGGTTAAAAAATCACAACATTTATCAATCACACTGGACGGCGTTAATAATCTTTTATATTACTTGTTATATCAATTCGCTTAATATGAGACTGTATAAGGGGCGGGTGGAGAAACAATAAACGTAAAGATATCCCTGTAACAGGCTGTGGAGGCCCATACGGTTGTGAGACGTCGAGGCTCCAACATCTTCTACACAATCGGCTCACAGATGGCGATAATGTTGTCAGCCTTACGCGCCGGCCATCCTTTACTCCCCAGGAATATTCCTGGAACTCATTTCTGTTAGAGTCTGTGTCAACCCCAGGGCTATAGTGCGGCTGGAAGGATTAGGTCAATGAAAAAAATATCCACCTCATCGGGACTAGAACCCGCGCCCTCTCGGCTTGTAGCATAGTGCCTCAACCAGCCACGCTACCGCGTGAGCCATAGTGACAAATATAAAAAATAAGTCTTTCTAAATAAATACTTGAGTGCTAAAGAAACACTTGAAGGGGCAAACGGTTCTTGCGTGTTATTGTTACTGTATTCAGATTCGACGCTTCGGCATTCGCTATATATTTCTTACAACTGATAGATAATGTCATAGATAGTCATAGATAATGGATGGAAATAATTAAAAAAATACTTTCATAAATCTAGACAAATCACGTGGGCTGAGCGCACGAGGAGCCCAAATTGTGGCTTTGTTACGCATTTTGGACAGTGATGTAACGCGATACAGGGCGGGCTCCACTGTGAAACTCATATCCTTGTCCATGCCGACTAATCCCCTCTCCAACTCTGCATACGGGATTATTAGCATTCAAACTCCCCTTGCCTCGAACCCCCTTTACATGCCGCTCGCAATGGAATGTATTTCAACACAGAACTGGGGTATAAAAATTACAGGAATACCTTAGTTGTCTTTTTTCTATTTGTCCATTAACTGCCCCTTTATCACACGCACTATTTCTCTCCTCGTTTCACTTCTTCATATTGTAGCAACTGAATAAAATCAGACGTAAAGTTCCTTCTTGCAAATCTATAATTAAACGACGTGTATTATGAGATCACATGTTCTCGCTGATGTATTAAGATTATGGCCCATTTTTAGGGTGGAAGAGTCCCATCAACTTGAAGATGAAGGCAGTAGGATCCTCTGAAACATTGGTATTATCTGCCAAACTACACGGTGTCACATCCAGAAGACCGTAATATTCAGTGCATATGATAATCTTAAGTCCAAATTCGAAAAATATATTCTTAGAATGTTGGAAATCTTCGTATTTATTTAGGTAAAATAGAACTTGTCCCCGTTTTAGGAGGAGTGATATTTTCGGGTGTTCAGTTTTAAACTACATTCCTTATTAAAAGAAAACTTAAGTAAACTTATAAGATCACCTTGCTGTCTGCGTCCCCCAGTAACAACTATAGGTACGCATGTAGGCTACTCGGGATGAGCAGCCTTAAGGCGGGAGTAATGTGATATGACGCCTGAAAGCCGGAATAGTGGAGCCACAAGGCGGTCGTTACTAGGCAACGGCTCGGCAAACACGTCTCCGAAGCAACGAATATATATACTGAAAGAAAAGTAGGCGATTATTTCTTCCCACAATTTCTCGTACTCGTCATAAAGCATTTCAAAATATGACCCAGTTCGGACCAAATGTGTAAACAATTATCGTTAAAAGAGAACAGAGATAATAATAAAGAACACAGTCCTCTAGCTCCGATGTGGAGAGCTGAGATTTGTTTTGCAGGTGACAACACAGGTCAGTTTCAACAAGTCTCTACTGAGAACAGAACATTGTCCACTCGTACAATGGCTGACGCATCGAGTGCTAGCCTACAGCTCCAACAAGTCTGACAGCGGACTAAACTCTGCAGAATCTCAGAAATGCCATTGAAGGTTTATTTGCTTAAAATCTGTGCAAGATAATTTTACGAGGATTATTCGGAAAGTAACCTCCGGTGGCTGTTAACAAAACAAGCAACGATAAAAAAAATATTATATACAAAAATACGTACATGCTTAGGCTACTTCTCAACATAGTCACCTGGAACTGAGGCACTTGCCGTATCTGGGAGTAAGTTTTTGTACGCCTGCGTCAAAGAAGTCTGCGACCTGTGAGTTTAGCCACGTTTTCACATCTTTTGGAGTGGAATCTGGTACCAAAATGGCGAAGGTGCATTCTGCTAGCCACGGGGAAATAACAGTTCAAAGTCAAGACCGCAAAGTTCGAGTTCAGACTGACCCTTAACTTCCTGCGTTAACTCAATGGTTCAGCAATTGGTTGTCTATTCAAAACTACCCATAAAAAATCCAATCGAACTTTTAAAAAAATAAATGCTTTCAAAATAATCAGTAAATGTCCATATAAGGATATAGTTTCTGTTGCCCTATACGCAGACCAATCTGACTTTCGGAGTGTCTATGCCACTCAAAAGAATTCATAAACAAAACAAAAACAAACTCCGTGGCTCTAGTCCGCAAGCGAACTATACCGACCGAGCGACCGCCGAGTGTCGGCAAAAAGAAATCCTGTAGTCGATAAAGCCGGTCTGAACGCTGTGGAGAAGAGAAAATCTTTCGCCCACGGCTGGAAATGAAACTCAGATTTTATTTATATTTACAATTAAGTTTATTCAAGGAAATTCCGGCTCCGGTGTAGAAAATCGAGAATAACGACCGTGGGGATTCGTTGCGCTGACCACGTGACACTCTCTATCCGCTAAAGTTGGCACTAACTTCGCCGACAAGCGGCGGTCGCTCGGTCAGTATAGTTCGATTGAGGACTACAGACAACGGAGTTAGTTTTAGGGCCTATCGCGAACAGCACAGTGTGCGGAATAAGTACAGAAAGTAACTCTGACCTCACTAGTGACTGCCACGCATTTAGAAGCATTCCACAATCTGTTCAAATCCGACAGATAATAATCCTTCATACGGGGATACACGTATAAGTCTAATAAATGTCGTATGTACACGGGGTTTCATGCTTTAAATTTTAATGTTCTTCAATCTACTGCGCTCTCAAATTACTTTCTGAGCCAATTAATTAAATTTGTATTTTATAAGATTAATTTTATTCGCACATGATGGCCATTGGGACATTCTGTCTCCTTCCCTTGAGTGTACGTTTTAATGTTATTACTCAAGACGAATATATTATTCAGTTCGGGCTAGTAAATAAAATAAAAGGCAGCTTCTTGCCTAGGCATTGAACCATAAAGACGCAGTGCACAGATAGTAGCGTGGATGTATAGCTCCATGTATTCTAATGCTCAGCACTAGGTGAAAGAAAATTATCTGCATCACGTTCCGTCTGCTTTACTCCAATGAAAGGCCTTGGGTATACAACGTACAGGAGACTTGGTAAGTCTAAGGGATGATTTTGGATATGGTGGCTAAAAAAATATCAATGCCTCTGCCGGGAATTGAATCTTGGTCGTCCTCCCCACAGCCAGTCACTATACGGACTGCACGCATAAGCGGAAGGTAACGACCAGATTACAGTTCACCTCTCTTTCAGGGAGTAAACTGTGGAAATACTCGAAGTATGTAAAACACAGATCGAAACGCAGAGCCGAGAGGCATAATAATTGCCGTAGGCTGGGAGCATGTAGCAACATGGCGAACTGAACACCGGACACGGCATCACGTGGAATGACAATATTAATGTGCTCACTAATTTCGTGTTGGCTTTGTATAAACACGACGCTTGTAATATAAAACAAGTATTAAAACATCGGGGGCAAGCGGTAGCGTAGTTGGTTGAGGCATTATTCTACAGGCCGGAAGGTCGCGGGTTCGAGTCCCGATGAGGTCATTCGATTTCTTTCAATTTACCTAATCCGTCCAGCCAAACTATGGCCCTGGGGTCGACTCAGCCTCTATCAGAAATAAGTACCAGGAATATTCTTGGGTGTAAAGGGCGGCCAGCGCGTAGGGCTGACAATCTTACCGCCATCTATGAGTCGATTGTCTAGAAAATGTGGGAACCTCAGCATCTCACAACCCTATGGGCCTCGACGGCCTGTTACAGCGATAGCTTTACTTTACTTACTTTTTTTACTAAAAACATCAGAGGGCTGTAAGATCCAAGATCACCTTATACGTTTTCATTAGAGCTAAAACCGCTAGCAGATGTACTTACAAGATGGCATAACACGCATTTCATATGGAACTTAGGGAAATTCTTCAGTCAGCCACGGCAAATCAAACTATTTCCACTGATCATCATCATTATTTCCAGTAAAGAAAAAATCTGCATGGCTTTAGTCCGCAAGCGAACTATACCGACCGAACGACCGCCGTTTGTCGGCGAAGTTAGGGACAATTTTAGCGGATAGAGAGTGTCGTGTGGTCAACGTAACGGAATCCCACGGCCGTTATTTTCAGTCTTCTAGACCGGAGCCACTATTTCCTTGAAATAGCTCCTCAATTATCCTCACGAGACTGAGTGGACCCCGTTCCAGGCCCACTAGTTCTCAGAAAATCTGGTAGAGCTGGGAATCGAACCCGGGGCTTATGGATCTGTAGCCAGGAACTCTAACCACTAGACCACAGAGCCGGTCTAATCATTTTCAGTAACTTACGGAAATTCTTCAGTTATCGACGGCAAATCGTATTTCCACAGATCATCATCACCATCATCATCATCAATCATTGTTTTCATTAACATAGTAGCGTATGTTTTAAATAGGATTACACATCATCTGGGGCACGCGGTAGCGTAGTTAGTTGAGGCACTACGTTACAAGCCGGACGGTCACGGGTTCGAGTCCCGATGAGGTTATTAGGCTTTTCAATTGACCTAATCCTTCGAGCAGCACTATGGTCCTGTGAGTGGCTCAGCCTCCAACAGAAATGAGTACGAGGAATCTTCCTGGGGGGTAGAGGGAGGCCGGCGAGTAAAGCTGAAAACCTTACCGCCATCTGTGAGCCGATTGTCTAGCGAAAATGTGGGGGCCTCGACGTCCCATAACCGTGTGGGCTTCCACGATCTGTTACAGGGATAGTTTTATCTTTACCTTAGACATCATCTATCATCATACAAAACATCAAACCACCCAACATTAATATCCCCAGTGTTGTCTTCCATCGCAAGTTCGCATTTTCACCATGTCCGTATTGCTGATGACAAGGAGTTTGTCAATTCCATGAAGAACAGTTTTTTTTAGAAATTACAAGTCGCTCAAGGTGGTCCTGAGACCATATGCAACAATTTATAACATGATAACGTTTTACGGTGATGGGTCATTAGCCCCCAGCACAAATCTCAATGCGATGGACCACTCCTTGTCAACCGGCGGTGACTGCTTATTCAAAATATTAGCAACTACCTTCCATATTTGAAGGGCTTCGCCTCGAACCTCAACCTGAGGACGCGTCATGCCATAGTGACAAGTGACAGGGTATTAAAGAGGCCCAAACTGGAGGACATCCAAAGGCATGCTATTCATGCCGAGTTTCACATACGTCAGAAAAGCAGGGCCATCACACGTCTACGGCTGAACGAAGGAACAGACGAACGGACAGTGCTGTTCAGTGAGAGATTCCCAAAGGTCGTGTCACAGTCCACGTCGTTAGTCTCAGGCTTACTACCGCGGCGGCCCGGGTTGAATCTCAAGACAGGTCACGTGGAATTTATGGTGAACGAAGTGGCATTGGCGAAAATTTTCCTTCGTTAATTCTCATTCCAGTGACTGCTGTATTCCCTCATCCGGGGCTGTCACAGTAGACCCACTAATGGCCGGGGTACCAAGTCTCATGTTATCCCCATGAATCAGAAAAAGAAAGATTCCTTGACAGAAAACTTAACATTGTTTAGTTCCTTTTTATAACAGAGTTTGCGATGTCAATTGGTGTCATTTGTGTCATGCACTACGAAGCTTCAATTACTAAATCTACGATTTACGATACATAAGTTGCCCTTAGTCTCTTCACCAATGATACTGGTCACCTCTGTGTTCATGTCTGCATGAAAGAGGGAGATTGGTTGAAACTTCGGGAATATTTGTACTTTGAACCCGATTATCCTACACTGAAATCTATCAGATTCTCAAAAAATATCAGCTCCTCTGGATGGGGTATTCAGTAAATAATAAACAGACACAAATTTTGTGTTTCGGATAGTTGATTCTTAGCTTATTTTGAGTTCATGTATCAACTGAAGTAGTTGTTTAGCGTCGAATATGATGAAACCTACAAAGGACAGCGATAACACAGAATAAACCCAAACATCCATGCCTTCAGTGGGATCCGAACACACGATCCCAGTGTTCGAGCAGGCGACGACACTTCAAGCCTTAGACCGCGCGGCCGCTGTGATCAGCACATAACATGTAAGTTTAATTCAAATCCGTGGAGCCGTTCACTTTCATTAATAAAGAAACCGTAATTTTTGCGTTAACCAGCGTGTGTGTGCAGGCATGCAGGCCCGTATAATTCGGCTTGCAGCTTCTGTAGGCCTAAAGAAATAACCATAATAGCAAGAACGTAATTTTCGACTCGTTTCAGTGCACAAACAGTACATAATTATAATCACGTTAAAGTACACTCTGTGTTTACGACTGGCAAGTAAATATTATAAGCAATTAGCAGGTGTTATTATCATAATAATATTAAACACAAACACATCAAAGATAATTAGTTTATATTAAACAAAGCATTAATTATCTATGCCTACACTCGTCAATTAACACGTTGCAAATTTTGCTATGCGTAATGAGTGGTGGGACAAACTGTGAACAGACAATTCCTACTGTTGCGTCTGGGTAGGATGGAATCGCATCAAATGACGCGAAACAGACAACAATTAAGGGCTTTGTTTCTAAATGCTCCGTTTACAAAATTATTTCACACTGAAGAACAACAAAAAACACTTTGAGATTAGAGGACCTCACAGCATTGATTACGAAGAGTAACGGCGTATGAGATGTGACGCCGTGTAGTCTGGTATATGTTTACCGACGTTTCGGATGAACATTCTGCTCCTACGTTCAAGATCGAAGAATAAGCCAAGCGAACAGTATGTACTTGTGTGATTGCTACACTTAGTCTTCGACCCTGAATTGGAGGCAGGTTTTTCCGAAACGTCGAGAAAATTCTACCAGATTATGCGACATAACATACTAGAAGCTAATACTCTTCAGCAAAGAAGATGGTTGATTGGAAGGTACAGCAGAAACTACTCACAACATGGCTTTGAAGTAAACTGCAAACACATACATTATAAGGGTTACACAGTGAGGTCATGGGCACATAACATGTGCAGATGGATAGAAGAGGCTTTCTTATTTACTACTGGGACTTGGCAATGTTCCTCGAATTTCTGTTATCGTCAAATTCGGACGCGACAAATATGGATTATTTAGAAAATAAAATGGTTGGGGGCTGGTGCCCAGTGTGAAACCCTATAGGGTCAGTGGGTAAAGAAATGTGCCCCCTCGTTGGGTACGTTGGACTAAAACCTGTATATACATGAACACTCACTCATCCTACTCACTTCAAAACTGAAGAGGGAAGCAGCATTCACCTCCGAAACGATGACAATACCGCCCACACAAGAGCAGAATAAAAAGCAATGAACCACCGCGAAGGTCTAAAATCAGTAATAGACCTATTCTTTTCCTTCCGCATACTCGACCAAGAAAGAATAGGCGATAAATACTATGAAAGCAGTCTTAACAGATTACTTCTTCATTCTAATTAGCTTCTGAAGGGATAGAACATAAGTGACTGGCGTGTGGCAGCCAGTCACGGAAAGTGCGACTAAAATGTTGGCGGCAGATCCTGCTGCATGTGCCGGCAACTGCAAAGCGCTAGGACACACTTCCCGCAAGGCAATATCAGATTGGCTATTTCTGGATCAGTGGCAAGGAAAAACCACATATTTTGGCAGAACTGTAGCAAACAAGTTAACTATAATCTGTAAGACCCCACAGCCTGAACACACTGAGAGACTAGACGCTTATAAACATTGCGAAATGAGTCTACATTAAACAGTTTCAATTAGCTAAAGATGAATAATCATACTTTTCGTGCTAAATCTCGAAAAGGGATTTCTGATAACTTAAATATATTACACGAATTATTACATAGCATCGATATAAACAATGAGCAAAAAATTTGAAAGGAAACGACAAGATCGTATTTCAAGATACCGTAACTTGGATGTCCAAAGCGTTTCTAGGCAACGGCTCGATAAACACGTTCCCGCGAAATACGCAACAATAAAACGATGTTATGCAATCCGTTTTTAAGCAACGGAACTGTAAACATGGATACACAATAGAAAGTTTTCTGTGGGGTCCGCGCCGCAACCGTTGCTATGCAATGCTTCGGTAAACATGTTTCACACCCGTGTGAAGGTGGGGGTCGAATACCTCCACCGTGATCATGCGAGTCGTAAGAGGCGACGAAAAGGGAAGTCTCAAATCTAAGAGAGTAAAATATGGTCGCGAGTCCCAAGGGACTCAGACCCGAGAAAGGCTGCGCTGGCAAGGGCCAGCAGCATATACAAAAGACAGACCCGTCCTCTCTCAGAAAGGGCGCCCCACCGCTGTCAAACACTATTAAACATCTGGTAATGAGCCCCAGATGGGGCCCGACACCAAGACTTACTGACTGACAGACCATCAGTTGCAATGTGACTTTGACTTTGACATTGAATTGAGCTCCGAATTTCCAAGGGAACAGCAGTTTGGTCAGAAGAAGAATTAGAAGAAATAATATTTGACGTTACATATGCTATAGTTATATTAATCTTAAGAATGTAAGAATTAATTGTAGTTACAACTAATGATGAACCAATATACCGATTCACCAATCCAAACCCGCGTCTTAGTTATTGAAACTCATGACAATACCATACCGGAATTCGTTAGGCACAATGGTTGAGATACCGTACCGTTGCTTAACGAGTCAACCTCAAAACATCACACTTCCCTACATGCTTACAGCACGTCAGTGTTCATATGAACCAATTAATATGAAACTACGTTTCAACATTTACAGCGATACTGTGACCAAAAGGTAAAAATACAATTCTGCCATTTTACAGCCACTGGCTCAGTAAACAATCCAACATATAAATTGCGGAAGCTATAAAAATAATATGGGCAACAGACATTGGGATGTTTCATACGAAAATTATGAGAGAAATTGTATTCTGTTTCCAGTTCAAACTCAAAACACATTTAAAAATGGATCGGCTATGCTAATGAAGCTACATCCATACATGACACTACAACGGTATTCATCCAACGCTCGACCAATTATGCATAAGCTTACTTGCTATGGGCAAAGGTCAACCACAGAGCCCAAATTGTTTGGTCTCTTTACGTCACCATGCAAATTACTTATATGGGATGTGGATGGAAACGTTACTGGCAGGTATTATTACGATATTTTCTGACGACAAAACATCCAATTCTACGACATGCGACTGTAAGAAAAACGCATTTCATACAAAACAGATGCACTCTATTTATTGTTCTTGTCTAATATCTGAGGTCAGATGTACAGCAGAAGTGTAAAAACTGAGACAGCAAAATATGGTCCAAAGTCCCAAGAGACTCGGACTCGGGAATGACTGCGATGGCAAGGACCAGCAGCATATACAAAAGACAGATCCGTCCTCTCGTCAGAGAGGGCGCCCCACAGAAACAAGGCAGTAACTGTGAAACAGTAATACATATCTGCCCATGAGTCTCAGATGGGGCTCGGAACAAAGACCGACTGACTGACTGACTGACTGACCGTCAGTTGCAATGTGACTCTGACTTTGACTGAGGTCAGATTTCGGGTCTGAGCCGCGTGATTCGTTGAAGTTCTTCTCACGTTTCGGCAAACACTGTAGTTACCATCTTCAGTGTGAATGTCACGAACAGGGCCAAGAGCAGAAGTTTTCTTTCTGTCTTTCGACCAGCAGAATGCTTGGCATCGGGCCTTTTAATTCGATGGTATTGCTTTCTGCAGCAAAAAGAGAATAGAGTTTTCACTTTGACGAGGACGAATGGTTTGTCAACTGACGTAGGTGTTACCTGAGTCGCATCGTACGTGTTCCACTGTTTGCCAAAGTCTAGATCAAAGTCACTTTGAGACTGAAGGTCGGACAATCGGGTTGCCTGTATTGGTGTCGCCTCCCTTGGTTCTCATGAACACATTTTCAGTCTGTTTAGAGACTTAGAATGCTTGCCCCTTGTGACGCGAGGTTAGGTTTATCCTCTGTCAAGTCTCTGACTAGTCCCTGTCCAGTACATACATCTTCAGATCTCAGATCTTACATTATTAAAAGTAACAAGGCCGCGCCATAGCTCAAGCGGTTAGTCGCTGGATTCCCACCACGGCGGCCCGGGTTCGATCCCGGGGTCTGGTCAAGTGGGATTTGTGGTGGGCAAAGTGGCGCTGGGGCAGGTTTTCTCCGAATACTTCGGTTTCCCCTCCCAATCTTCATTCCACCAATTGCTTCACAATCACACTCACCTATCATCTGCGGCTGCTACAATAGGCCAGAAGTGGCCGCAGTATAAGAGACTTAGTCCCACCCCACTAACAATTAGAAAAAGTAACAATATTTTTGTTGCATGTATACAAATAGACCGGGGTTCTGTTAGTCCAGGATATGTATAGCCAGTTATTTTTTATCTTACTTATCTTATGATATAGGCAGCTAAGTCACTTCAACAGTCGTTTGCTTGGCCGCCGCCAAGTTTAAGGCTCTTATATATTCAGTGTCGGCCGGTCACGGTAGCCGAGCGGTCTAAGGCACGCACAGTCTTCGCTCGCTCGGAAGCCGGGATCGTGGATTCGAATCCCATTCAGGGCATGGATGTTTGTGTGCGTTTTTCTGTGTTTTCCTACAGGTAGAGGCCTTGCGACGAGCTGATCACTCGCCCAAGGAGTCCTACCGTCTGTGTAAGATCTAGAAAAACAGAAGTGAACGGAAGTTCATGGAGGTAGGCCTAGACCCACTGGAGCTGTAGTGCCAAGGGGGGAGGGGATATATATTCAGTGTCATGGATATGTGAACACAACGGTATATAGAATGTCCCAGGAGGAAAGGTCAATATTTTGTGAGGTCATAGCATCAGTATTCTAAGCAAAGAAAGTGTATATGTACGTGTATCCTATACCGAACAGTTTCCGAGATCGAGCAATGGATAGTATCACCCGTATAAAGGAACGTCAAGATGTACTCAGAAGAGCAACACGCCATGTCCCCACACGAGTTGCAAAGTGCACTGACGTTAACAGTGGAATTCTCGGAAATGTATTATGCTAGGTAAACTGTACCAACTTTGTCGCTTCAATCATAAATACCGGTATCAGAAACAGTAAGTAATAGCTCTTTCTTATCAACAATTTTGGGGCTGTACAGTGAAATAACCCTATTTAGGAAACCGTTCGGAATAGGACATATGTACATGTTGTCACGTGTAGGGTTGTACGCGTGACAAGAATGACGTGTTCTAGTTCGGATGATTGGATTGATTAGCACCTTGGTTACATCTCTTAATCACATTTAAATACAGCGCTATCGCTGATTTACACACGCTTCATAATTCACTGTTACACACACACTAGTCCTCTCCTGGTAATGCAATTACAACACAGGAACTAGGGCTTCAAATCACTCCAAATATTACATATAAATAAAATCTTCAAATCACAATTTAAATCCTCATAGGCCGACCTCCTGTATTCTTCTGTACTCCCTGTCTCAATTCGCTCTGAACTTATGGTTCACAGCTCTCGTTATACAACTGCAGCATGGACCGGATAGGAAACAATTCTATTGTTGAAGACGCAGACCCCCCCCACAGAAAACACGTCACGTGATATATATCACATCAGTCTATTGGTGCGCTGTCACCATAAACATTCGCCCTATTGTAACGCACTCAACTGAAGATTGTTCACAGGTCGTCGCCTAGAAACGCTCTAGCCACCCACTTTAATACACTTTTTTGCTTGGAATGACAGCAAGAGGAGAGAGTGTGATTGGCTGGAGTGCTGTCCTAGACACTGGTCAATCGGCTGGACCCTGGAGTATGTAGAGAAGAAAATAGTTCACGCCAGATATCACCCAATCTGCACCCATCTTCCCGCCTGGTGTTTATGTGCCGATCGTTACAGATTTGGTTATAAAACGATAATTAGTATCTCGAAGTTTATCAGATGTTGAGGTTAATATGTGTCCCTTGTACTGACGGGTGCAGCGATGCCGTCAACTGTTGTTTGTCGTTTCAACCAGGAAGAAACGGGGCTGAGAAAGCTACCGAGGATAAATATGACTCAAGGAGCAAGTTGAACAGGAAGAAAAGCTGCATATTTTTTAATCCTCATTTCTTATTTGTTGTTACAGACGCTGAGACAGCAAGGAGTGGATTGAAGATTGGCGAAAATAAGAAATTAACAGCAAATTGAAGTAGGAAAACCACCACAGAAGACCCCGAGTTCGACTGAACTGACTCAGAAAAGTCCAGTGGAGCGTTTCTGTGGTGAGGGGATAGACTTCCGAGTGCTAGGATAGGAGTACCCGTCTAGTATACTTAAGTACCTACAGACCACTTCAGAAATGTCGTACAGAAGAAAGACAACGGAAAGTTGTGTCATGGAATAGATGCGGGAAGAGACAGGACAAGTTCTACAAATCGAACTACTGGTTTATCACACAGAACTTTGGTCAACCAAAGAGTAAAATGTTATTTTAAACAAAAATTCAAGAAACTGATATTAATTAAATTTGTTCAAATTACGAAATACGTGGAAGAATCATGAAAAGAAAACAGTCATTTTGAAATGATTTTGAAACAATTTTAAAATATTCATTAACAATTCGACAAATGTATTCGTGCCACAAATTACTTTCGTTTAAAACTGTTCTATATAATGAAATCACAATGTATTCTCCAGGTAATTTTAAATTACATAAACCACCCCGTCGCTCGAGGGCGGGAGATGATGACAAAACAGGACTTGCCACCTAGTGGCAGCTATTAACATTTACCCATGGCATGTTCACTATATTTTACACCGTCATATCCATCATATTGGCCTAACTATGTTTCATTTTTAATTGAATTAATTTTTCAATTTTCAGGATGCCCTAGGTAGTGGTTAGTAATGACAACAAATGGCCCAGGGTTGTAATGACGTTACAGCAATAGTGTATCAGAGAGCTATGTGGAGACTATAACAAATATAAGTTCACAAACATGTTCCTATTCCACAGCTTCTGGTCTGCCACTGTCAAAAAGCCACATGTGAGAATGGATATTATAATTTCAGCGAGCGTGACACTTCAGGTACGAGGATATTAAATTCAGAATTACAAATAACAAGCATACAACAAATATAATTTAATTTTCGGAAAATAATCCGAACCATTCTGTAGATTCTAAAGGGTTCTGATGATAGTATATGACACTCGGAATTACTGGGATTTGGGGGTTTGTCTATCGTTTGGTATTCTACAGAACATAACGTTTCGGGAAACCGTTTCCGAACCGTCGTGTTCTTTAGAATACCGGATGATGAACGAAGTCCAAAGACCCAGTAATTTTGAGACATCTAATTTTGATATGTAACAGCTTAACCATTGCATGGCTGAAACATGTAAAGGCAGTAAAAGTAAATGACCTCATATCTTACACTGGATGGTACTCTTGAGATAAATAATTCTATCATTAATAAATATAAAATATTCTGATTTATGTTAATTCATATGTTACGACGAAATGACTGAATCCTTAGCACTGATAATCTGTCCACAAATTAGTTCGATCATGAAACTGTGAAGACATGTCTTAATTAATTACCTACCAACATACATGAGATGTGAGATATTCATAACAGCTAAATTTCTCTACCATGAAAACAGAGGCAGGAGGTTCCCCTAAACGTTGACTACTGGCTGTCATAACTCAGAAAACCATAACCTAAAAACCCAATAATGTATTAGTATTTCTGGAAATCAGTGGGAATTATGAATTTCAGTTACAGGGTTCATTTAAGAAGTTGTGGTCCGCCTCAATCTTTGTTTCGTGTGACGTCATGAACAATGTCACGTGGTCCACTGTCATCGACATGGTTCGTCCTCAGATTGCAGATGGAGAAGACGGCCTGCAGGTAAAGGAATGTGTCTGCCAACATCTGTTTCGAGTAACGAGTCGCGGACAACAGACAAGGGGTGGCGAACAAGGTCGGGAGAATACAAACCAGAATGTTACGAAAAAACAAACTCCGTGGTCTGCAGTCCGCAAGATAACTATACCGACCGAGAGACCACCGCTTGTCGGCGAAGTTAGTACCAACTTTTGCGGATAGAGGGTGTCACGTGGTCAGAGCAACGAATCACCACGGCCGTTAATTTCGGTTTTCTAGACCGGAGCCACTATTTCCTTGAAATAGCTCATCAATTATCATCACAAGGCTCAGTGGTCTACGTTCCAGAAACACTACGTCACAGAAAATCTGGTAGCGCCGGGAATCGAACCTGGGACATCTGAATCTGTAGCCAGGAGTTCTAACCACTAGATCACAGGGGCGGTCTTATGATTTTTTAAATTTCAAACATAATTCCTTTCTAAGAACAGCCAGTACCTGCTGGTTATTCATTACAGGACGATAAACGTATCATCAGGTACAGTATTTACTAAAAGCATTGGTTTATAGTCAGTATAAACCTTGGCAGTAGTCTTGAGTAGGAAAAAGGCAATTTACCTATCCCATAAGGATGATGATGATAGAAATCTTTCATTAAAATTTTATGCTAAAATAATTTCTGTATCAACAGCAGCAAGCTGGATTACACGAAACATATAAACAGGGCTGATTTAGAAAATCTTCTTCGGCTGAAGCTTCAAACTAACCAGCAAACACACAATACTTTGAAAAGATCCGAGACAGTGAAACCATAAACATAATAAAATTCAATTAAAGTTGTGTCCAGTAGGATGAGCGTTCTTATTTAATACAACGAATACTGTGTAACTGCATTTATAAAACAAAACAAACTCCGTGGCTTTTAGCCCGCAAGAGAGTTATACCGACCGAGCGACTGCCGCTTGTCGGCGAAGTTAGTGCCAACTTTTGCGGATAGACGGTGTCGCGTGGTCAGCGCAACTTGGTGTTTCCTTTACACTATAAACTCTCCATGATCTTTTCAATACTTCAATTTAAATTTGAAGACACACAGCTTGTGTCCCCGATCGAGGGTACTCAGAACCTGTAACTGGTTTTCAATGTACTTCTAGTGAGTACTAGTGAATACTTAAGCCACTGCCGGGATAATCTGCTACCTCAAACCAGGCCATCCAAATTCGCTATTCGCTAATTACTGTACCATCCAACACCAGATGGTTTGAGCTATTGATAGTGTCAAACCATAAATTATATTAGATTCGCTGAACCTTATATAACCTACGAAGCATTAATAATGTATCGTGTTAGAGTAGATACTTCCATGGTAATGCAATAGCAGTGGGCCGTTGCGTAGAAATTGCAGAATCAACAAACGCGTTTCCCCCGAGACGGAAGATTCGTTGCGTAACAACGGATTGTTGAACCAGCAGGAATAATGCAGTTCCGCGGTAAGGAGTGAGTCTGAAGAGAACCGCCGTCGAAGGCAGTCTAGTATTCACCGAGATGTAGTGGAAGCAGTAATTGAGTAATTGTAATTGTAATTGTAATTGAGCAGTAATTGTATTCTTGACTCTAAGTCAGTGTGGGTGAATGAGTTCAATAAATAATCATTGAATCCGAAGGCAAGTGAAGTTATTTGTCGGGTGACATACCCAACACGTGACAATATTTTCGGAAATGATTATGCACGCGGGAATATCGTTAATGATGTAGTCCCGCAATTAGAGACTATACTAGTCACTACCAGCTGCAGTTTGCTGCTAAGTTTCAAACAGAAGTGTAGAGTTACCGTTCTCCTAATCTGGCCGATTCACATTATAAAAGTATCACTGCTACAACTACAAAGCGGGGAGCCGGGATAGCGACTGGCCACGGGCTGGACGAGAGGAGCCGGGATAGCGCAGTCGGTATAGCGACTGGCCACGGCCTGGACGAGAGGAGCCGGGATAGCGCAGTCGGTATAGCGACTGGCCACGGCCTGGACGAGAGAAGCCGGGATAGCGCAGTCGGTATAGCGACTGGCCACGGGCTGGACGAGAGGAGCCGGGATAGCGCAGTCGGTATAGCGACTGGCTACGGGCTGGACGGCCGAGAGGTCGGAGTTCGAGTCCCGGTAGGCAAAGGACTTCTCTCATCTCCACGTCGTCCAGACCGGTTCTGGGGACCATCCAGCTCTCTATCAAATGGGTACCGAAGGCTCTTTCCCTTGGGGTAAAGCAAGACTTCTAAATAGTGCCGAGGTCAAGAATACATGGATATATATATATATCCACTACACCATACGTCTTAATGGAGTAGTGCTTAACTGGACAACTTGACCTTTACCTTGCAACAATAAAATTAAGAACCTGAATTGCGGAAGTTCGATTTTCACCAGATATATTGAGAATTACTATTTTCTTTGCTGTCGCGTTCAGAATGGCTCTAGGGTCGATCCAGCCTATTTGTGGAATTTAACCTGGGGTACCTTCGCGACAGAAAAACGTCTGTAGTGCCTTCATCTTAATATGTAGGTCGAATGTACGAGTAAGTGGAGGCTTACAACAGTGCCCCACATACGCTTTCACAGTGTCGTGTGGAGGTACGACACATTTACGCTCAACAAAAACAAATAAATCAATACCGGTGATGTTCAAACATGATCCGAAAGGGAACCAACGTAATAGACCACTGGGAAGACCAAGACGTAGGCGGGTGGATATTAAAAGGGTGTTAGAGAGATAGGATGGGGTGGTATGGACTAGAGTAATCTGGCTCAGGACATTGACCAGTGGAGGGCTCCTGTGAACACCGTAATGAATATTTGGGTTCCACAAAATGCTGGGAAACTCTTGAGCAGCTGCGTAACTGGCGACTTCTCAAGGATTCAGCTCCATGGAGTCAGTCAGTCATTCAATCGCCTGTTCAACAGTTCAGAGTATATATGGTTGAACAATAGGAATATTGATGAATGGATGGAAACAAGAAGACGTGGTCTAATTTTATGTAATATCCTGACACTTACATGGAGGTACTGAGGAAAACCACAAGCAAACCTGTCGGAATGGCCGATCTCCGGGCCAAGATCTGAACCCAGAATCTGTCAAACATAAAGCCTAAATGCTACCCACTGAACCGTGGTCTTGGATCCGAAGTTACGAGCCATGTCAGGTTCAAAGAACCGTCAGGACTTCAGAGTGTTAAGAGGTCGATAAGGAGGCAAGGCAAATGCATCGGGAAAGCTCTGACAGAAAGTTCTACTTCTGCAACAGATAATCACCGTGGCAGGTAAAAATTTCGAATATGACACAGGACGGTGTCAGCCATGCTGCTCTTGTCCTCACAAGCGAAAAAGAGAGAGAGAGGTGTCACGCGTTGCCAGGGAAACGTGTCCCCGTCGTGGAGCATCATCCGGGCACATCATGGCCGTCGTCATGGAAACGGTCACCTAGCATGATGCGTGCAACTGTGGCCTATGTACAATATTACGTAACTTCAAATGACTTGTCTTCTACAGACTTAGTCATTATGTTTCCTATAAGTTTTGAAACCGTGAGTCTGCTACAGTTCTCGCCGAAGTATCAGCATATTTCTGTGATAACTGACACAACATGCCTCAGCTCTAATGTAATCAATACCTATAGAACTTTCAATTGTCACATTTGAAATATCAGACACAAATGATAAGATGGAAATATATTTAAAAAAAGAAAGTAAAGCTATCCATGTAACAGGCCGTGGAGGCCCATGGGGTTGTGAAAGGTTGAGGCTCCCACAGTTTCCAGACAATCGGCTCGAAGATGGCGGTGTAGTTGTCAACCTTACGCGCCGGTCGCCCTTCACTCCCCAGGAATATTCTTGGTACTGATTTCTGTTAGAGAATGTGTCAACCCCAGGGCCATAGTGCGGCTGGAAGGATTAGATCAATGAAAAAAAATCAACCTCATCTGGACTCGAACCCGCGACCTTCCGGCTTGTAGCATAGTGCCTCAATAAACTAAGCTAACGCGTGCCCCCTTAATCATGGCCAAGAAAACCTGAAAACTGTCTCTCTTTTTATATAAAATAAGGAATGCAAGCTAATGACAATTAAAATCTTTCCGATCAAGTTTTCATACGATGTATTCCATTGTTGCTTTCAGCATCGCCGACATAAGAGGTTAGAGTAGGGAGAGATGGACCTGGGAGGGAAGGGAGACCGCGGTGTTCAGTTATAATGAGATGAATCCAGCCCAGAGGCTTGCACACAGGACAGGCAAGTGGCGCCAACAGTGGGCGATAACAGCAACTTGACTTTACAGATTTTTGCATGGACCTACAAATTTATCTCAAGTGAAGAATTACTTCAGAAAATTAAAACGAAAAGATTTGCCTATAACTGAATGTGACTTTTTTTGTATCAGCTATAATCGATATAAGAGAATATAAATATGGCCGCTCAGATCACTGTTGTAGGGACAGGGCAAGGAAATGCAGGTTTAGTAAAACACATAGTCACGGAGGAACTAATTAACAAATCTTCAACTAACAGCTGGCATTTGCAAGATCGCTAATGATAATCACACGAGCCTACAGAAAAAAAGAATTAATAAATTATCAGATTGCGTCTGGGGTTCGGATAAAATAAGGTAAAAATCGGGGGGGGGGGGGACAGACCGCAACGTGATTTCATAAGCCTCCTCACAGAAATTAGGCGGAATAGACAGACAGTACGGTGATCTCATAAGCCTTCTCTTTTCTTAAAATAAGGAAATTAGGCTACAAAAAAGAAGCCGTCCCTCTGCTTAATTAAGAAAAATGCCTTGAAGGCAAAATTGGGGAGCAGAGATATAGTACTACACATTCTTGCTCCTGGCACTAGATGGAGGTAGCGGTTAGCTTCAAGCTCCAACCGTTTTAACTCCGGGTAAAAAGTTCCCGGTTCAGCTGAACAGGATGTTGGATTGGCCACGAAGCAAGTCCGGACCGGACGCTTTGGGGATACGAAATGTCTCTTGCCAGAAATCTAACTGCGATCCGTCTACCATCAATTGTAAACAGGCAAGTGAAATGATATGAACATAAAAAAGGACAATAAACTTTTTGTGGGTTAAAAAGTATATACATGGTGGAGGGGTGCAAAACTCTTTTGAAGTTTGTGTCTGCAATGTAATGCAAATTATAGACCCGTAGAAAAATGAATGCCGGTCATGGTAGCCGAGCGGTCTAAGGCATGCACTGTTTTTGCTCGCTCGGAAGCTGGGATCGTGGGTTCGAATCCCACTCAGGGCATGGATGTTTGTGCACGTTATTCTATGTTTGTGTACAGGTAGAGGCCTTGCGACGAGCTGATCACCCGCCCAAGGAGTCCTACCGAATGTGTAAGATCTAGAAAAACCGCAGTGAACGGAGTTCATGGAGGTAGGCCTAGGCCCACTGGAGCTGTAGTGCCAAGGAAGAAAAAATGATCATAAAATTTATGTATCAGTAACTTGTGATAACCTCTTTACAAACGGAAACATTTAAAGAGTGATACAATTCTTTTCTGAAACTCCGGAACGAGAAGCTATAAAAAAAAGACTTCTTTCTTACTCGGTTTCATTTCCGGTTCCTGTTAATCTAAATTTAATGGCTATGGAAAGTGGGACAATTCCAAATTATTCACTGCTATGCAAAGGTAATGAAGCCCTCAATATCTAACCCCTCACTACGTCACCAAACTGGCACGTAGATCCTGCATATCCACGCATGCCAAATGAACGAGCATAGCACTTGGATTTCAGACACTACTGAGGAAAAAAATGTAAATTGGGGGAGGTCAGTCGCTATAATTACGGGTTGGATACCCGGGGTTCGAATCCCTGCAGCGACAAGAGGTTTTTCTCTTCTCCACAACATCCAGACTGACTATGGGTCCCACGCGAGGCCGCGCCATAGCTCAAGCGGTTAGTCGCTGGCCTCCAACCGCGGCGGCCCGGGTTCGATGATCCCGCGTCTGGTCAAGTGGGATTTGTGGTGGACAAAGTGGCGCTAGGGCAGGTTTTCTCCAAGTACTTCGGTTTCCCTTGCCAATCTTCATTCCACAAATTGCTCCATAATCACCCTCACCTATCATCTGGGGCTGGTACAATAGGCCAGAAGTGGCCGCAGTACAAGGGACTTAGTCCCACCCCATTAGCAATAAAAAATTGGGCCCACGCAACGACAGGAGCTGTTTTCGCGGTTATAAAGCGACCAGTTACTTTCATCTAGTGCCGAGATCAATAATGGTGGAGTTAACCTCCACTCCTCCATGTCTCTTCATGGCACAGGGGCAATGTTACCTTTATCAAAAGTAAAAACACAGTAGAAACTAAATGTTCCCTGCATATGGAGCCACGTAAGTTAGAAACAGCCAGTATATTTTGTCATATCACAGCTGCGAAAGGAATGACAGGTGAACAAAAGATATAAACTTACGTGAAATGAATGCATGACAACAGCCATGTTTCTTCCTTTTGGATTCTTTCCCCACCCTCCTACAACCGCTATAATTATCGATTCCATTAGAGAACTGGCAGATCTAATTGGCTGCCTGTTCTCCTGTGCAACTTCTTTATCCCTCCAGCTGCACGTGTTCTTTCAACGTCAGCCTTTCACCAGCAGATCACTGCGCGCTCACACCCATACTTAGACGCTTAGCGGCTGGCTTCAATCGATTGCCACTTACTGATTTTTGGGTATTTGACGATAGTATTTCAGTTGCAACGGTCATATTGCGTGCACTACGAAGAGAACACTTATGACAGTTCTGTCTTCTAGGACATAACGCCATGTAGTCAGCTGAAAATCAATAGATGTTTCAGAAGAACATGCCTCCTCCACTTTTAGGGTCGAAAAATACGCCAAACGAAAAAGTTAGACGAAGATGGAGGCGACAAGTTGCTCTGAAACGGGGGTTGACATTCAACGGACTACATGGCCTTATAGCGCAGAAGATGAAACTCTTCATAACCACCGGTGTGAGAACATCAAACCCCACAACACAGTACTTGCCAGTGTACGAATATTNGTTAGACGAAGATGGAGGCGACAAGTTGCTCTGAAACGGGGGTTGATATTCAACGGACTACATGGCCTTACAGCGCAGAAGATGAAAGAAACTCTTCATAACCACCGGTGTGAGAACATCAAACCCTACAACACAGTACTTGCCAGTGTACGAATATATGTAACAAGACTATTGTCCTGTTTAAAGGTACTACCTCAGCATTCGTCCGTAGGCTGAGAGAAACACGACAGAAACGCAAGGACTCTGTGACCCAGCGGAGACTCGAAATGAGGACAATAATAATATGAATCTTAAAGTATAGGATATGAGAATATTACTTGGATTCATATGGCACAAGATTCCATAGAAGAGATAGGTAATTTGTTGACTAACTGAACGACTGAAGTATAATTAGAATGATCAAACAAGGAGGACGAGATGGGCAGGGAATGTAGCACGAGTGGGGAGAGGAGAAATGCATATAGGACATTGGTGGAAATCCGGAAGGAAGGAGACCACTGGAAAGAATCTCAGAGAAATAGAATTGGATGGTATGGATTGGATTGACCTGGCTCGGAATAGGAACCGCTGGAGGGCTCTTGCGAACACGGTAATGAACCTTAGGATTCCATAAAATGCTGGGAAGTTCTTGAGTAGTTGCACAATTGGCGTCTTTTTAAGAAGGGCTCAGCTCCGTGAGTGAATGAGTGAGTGGGCTGAACGACAATTAGCTTTTCAACTAGGACCCTGCTCCATGTAATTAGTTGCTTAGTTACCACAGAATATGCACACAGCCAGCGACTCCTTACGGACTTGTGTATTCGCTTCCTGTTTCTTTGTCCTTGTTGGCTGCCGCTCCGTTATACTAAACATCCACGCAAAAAGACGTGTGGTGCATTTCCTTACACCACCGTTTCCTTAAGTTCTTTGTCCTCTTCGCCTTCAGGAAAACAACCATTTAAAAGCTGAATGTGGTAGTTGTAAGAAAATGACACAGGACAAGTGGTTGGTTTTTGTACGGCGTGGAAAATATAAGGAAACTGCTATTTTAAAAATGTAAGCCTATTAATATATCTACTTTTCTTACATCAGAGTGAGGGCACGCGGTAGCGTAGTTGGTTGAGGCACTATGCTACAAGACGGAAGGTCGCGGGTTCAAGTTCCGATGAGGTCACTGGATTTTTTTTTCAATTGCCTTAATCCTTCCAGTCGCACTATGAGAAATGAGTACCAGGAATATTCTTAGAATATTCTTGGGGGTAAAGGGCGGCCGGCGCGTAAGGCTGACAACCTTGCAGCCATCTATGAGCCGATTCTCTGGGAAATGTGGGAACCTCAGCATCTCACAACCCTATGGGCCTTCACGGCCTGTTACAGGGATACCTTTACTTTACTTACTTATATCAGAGTTGGGTTACCTCAGTCGGTATAGCGACAGGCTACGGACTGGAAAGCAGGGGTTTGATTCTCACAGGGGCAAGATTTTTCTTTCCTTCGTAGCGTCCAGACCGGCTATGGGGCCCACCCAGCCCCTTATCCGAAGGGTAGCGGGGGAAATTTCTACCGGCGTAAAGTAGCCGGGGTGTGAAGCCGAACACTCACTTCCATCTACTGCTAAGATCAAGAATGATGGAGTTATACCTCTATTCCCACACGTCTTCATGTCATAGCGCCTAATTAATTAAGCACAGGAACAACTTTACGTTTTATACTTTTACTTTTCTTATATCGAAGATACACTAGAAATTGGATCTGTATGTTAGGTATAACATAAAAGTATAAATTCCGTGGCCTGTAGCCTTCAAGCGAACTATACCGACCAAGCGACTGCCGCTTGTCGGCGAAGTTAGTGCCAACTTCTGCGGATAGAGGGTGTCACGTGTTCAGCGCAACAGATCTCCACGGCCGTTAATCTCTGTTTTCCACAATGTAGTATAACACATTTGCAATGGTCATTTTCAATGTTTATTAAGCTTGTTTACGGTCTGTTTATAATATATGACTAACGATTTATGGCATAGCCCTACATGAAAAGTCAATCTATGGCCTTAAGGAAGTTGAATTAATTTCGGATCAATATGGCTGCAAAATCAGAATTCCCCGATAACTTCTGATGTAAGTCTCCCGAATTGAATTACAAAAGCGTACAACACTTCAGGCGCTGATACTAGGTCACAGAGAGACCTTCGACAAGCCTGTGCACACGCCTCCAATAATTTTTCCAAAATCAGTCATATAGTTCTTGCCTATAATACGACAAAGCGAACATAATTGTTTTTTATTTATCCGGTAATCAGTAAAATTTTCGTAATAAGTTTATACTACACAAAGTGGGCGTGTCATTTTTCTCTGCAACTTCTGTTTGGGCCATTTTTGCTCCGATAAATATTCAGAGAGTTACGTGCAAGATGCGAACAAAAACGTACGTAGATACCGAAGTAAATTTCCTCATGTTTGTCACATTTTAACAAAAACTGGAATTCCCCGAGAACTTTAGTGAATACCTCCTACACTGTGGCCTGTAGTCCGCAAGCGAACTATACCGACCGAGCGACCGCCGCTTGTCGGTTAAGACAGGGCCAACTTTAGGGTATATAGTGTCGTGGTCAGCGCAACGGATCATCACGGCCGTTCTCGGGTTTCTAGACCGGAGCCGTCATTTCCTTGAAACAGCTCCTCAATTATCCTGACGAGGCTGAGTGGACCCCGTTCCAGACCCACTACTTCTCAGATAATCTGATAACGCTGGGAATCAAACCCGGACCTCTGGATCTGTAGCCAGGAACTCTGACCAATAGACCACAGAGTCGGTCCAAATACCTCCTACATTTATTAAAAAAATGTTTAAAACGGTTACGTATTGAAACTATTTCACTGACTGATGACCAAACAGGGTACTTTATTACGTTCTAAAGAAAGCGTAATATATCTTCAAACAATCGGAGGTCCTTTCAAAGGAGATACAGCAGCAGGAGCGTCAACCTAATCACTCATCTCCATCTTTTCTTAAAAAAAAAAAGAGCAACCAGACTGTAGAAGTGCAGCGTACATTTAAAAACAGTCACCTGCTCACGCTGGTTCCTCGCTTGCGTATTTTTCTACCCTGAAGATGGAGGCGATAAGTTCTTCCGAAACGTCGGTTTACACAATATCTACACAGCGCCACATCACAGAAGACGGAATTGTTCAAGCTGAACTTATTTTGAAAAACGGTCATTATTAATTATTCATTAATTCCTATCAATATTTTCAAAGTTTTACAGTTTATACGTTTTAAACAGAATGTTTTATTATCCTGATGCTCTTCTGTCCTTACATAAAGCAACTATCTCGTTCTGTAGCAGGTTCTTCAGACAGTACAGCCCTAGGGCCAGAACCCCTAGCCGCTAGGCTACAACGTCTAACAAGGGGAGTGTAATGTTCCTCATTACTGCACATCATCTGCTTCTTCAACGTGTTACAGAATGGGCGAGCACGGAAGTCTCAACAATAACTCAATCTCAAACTTACCGGGAACATTATTACATTGCTAACCCCTTGGGATGCCGATATGAACAGATTTCTTTCAAATCGGTTACAATGCCAAGAAAACACACTGCATCTTCCGATTAATATGCGTCTACAACAGAGACTTGAAAAAAAAGACCGTTTAAGCTACTCGTACAATAAAAAATTAACTTCTAAGATCAACACTACTTAACTTTTAAACGCAATTTACATGTAGAGACTCCAGGGAGGCCGCATCTACCGCCCGTGAAATAGTACAACGTGATTCTAAGTTACTGTCGGGGTTTCCGTGGCCCATAATTTTCAAAACGGTAACAACATAAAACTGCTTATGGAATATGAAAATGTCATTCAAAAAGTTTTACTTAGCTACATTCTACTAGCCGCATTGATGTCTGGGAGTAAATATGACGCCATACCTCAAAACGGCGACTATTCAAGAGAAAGCAATGTGTGTACTTCTGTTTTTCGAAACAAAGTCCGTTATCGCGTACATGAGACACCTTACATTTAGAATTCTCATTTAAAAATATTTTCGGAACATTCGGGCAATCAGGACTACCGTTCTAACATTACGGTCTCCATTAACAAACTGTTAAAGAAACTTTAAATTAATTCTAAACAACTGGTCTCGGCCGCTGTTATGCAACGAAACTTTTGTTGTCCTTCCATCTCCTTGGAAACGAGTTTGTTCCTTAAGGTATTCCTAGGCAACGGCCCACTTGTATTGGGTTTCCATGGAAGTATGCATTCCAGAATCCTGGCGGCAAGCGAAAATAATTAAAATAGATATTAGAGAAGTAAGGTGGGAGGGTGTGAACTAGGTTCATGTGGTTCAGGATAAGGAACACGGCAACAAATCTTCGGGTCCCATAAAGTGAGGCGAAGTTCTTGACTGAGCAACTGTTAGCTTCTCAAGAATGGATTTGATCTATGCAGGTTAATGCGAAAGGTCCGAAAGAAATAAAGAAATATCTTCATGTAGAATGTTGAATCAGTAGCTATCTGAAAGCAAACAAAAATCACCCATTTCTCCACTCCTTTGGAGCCGTTAAGCGAGAGTGAAGACACAGACCTGGAAGTGTGAATACATCCCCGCTTGAATAAACTGATAAATCAGCAGACTGAGGTGACAACGCTAACTCGGATATCAGCTATGAATCTTCAAAATGTTTCATGTTACGTAACTAAGAAAGCTGCGGATATCTGCATGTTCAATAAGTTCTGAGAAGCTTCAGCCATATTGAGAGGCAAGCAACAAATATGAAGTAATAATAACACAATTTCGTGCGGTCAGGGCATGAAGTTGACAATTCCCCTCCATCAAGTGCGGAGGACAAGAACGGCGGAGACATACCTCCACACCCCCATATGTCTTCACGGCGTCGTCCTCAATTAAGAACAGGAACACCTTTATCTACCTATTTTTACCTTATAAGCTACATTTATTCGATGTTCCTGCCCCGTTAAAGCAATCATCTGGAAAGGAACTTACATTTCAAAATGAAAATAATAATATTGTTTTCACTGAATGACGCAAACGTTGAGTTCGGGTGCATTTTATGGTTCATTGCGGTTGTGTAATAATTGTTAGAGGCTACAGCATTCAATTAATTTGAAACGTCTCATCTATTTACACGAGTTTATAACTCTCATACAATAAAAGTAACACGTGGCAATCAAATTCCGAAAATAAACATGAGACCTGCATTTATTAACCAATTCATATCTGTTGTTCAAACATAGTGTCCCGGATTTTCTGTACTCGCGGTAACTTTGCAAGACTACAAGCTCAGATACTCGTATGTACAAAAATAAAATTGATTTTAATTCACGATTTCGGGCACAATGCACTATAAAAGGGCCCATACGTCCACTGTGTCGACGTCACTAAAACTGTAGTAAGTGTGACCGGTAAATCGTGATCACTGATAATGAGCATTTATAATTAGGGATATTTTTCCCCCTTGGCGCTATAGCCCCAATTCTGGCGCTGGCCTAGTTCTATGAAACTCTCCATTTCACTTCAGTTTACTAGATCTTATACATTCGGTAGGACTCCTTGGGCGAGTGATCAGCTCCTCGCAAAGCCTCTACCTGTACACAAACACGGAAAAACGCACGCACGCGCGCACACACAAACACGAAACATCCATGCCCTGAGTGGGATTAGAACCCAGGATCCCGGCTTCCTAGCGAACGAAGAGAGTGCATGCCTTGGATCGCGCTATCGTGACCGGCAGTGTATAAGAATAATATATAACAATTCAGTTCGTACCTCACAGGAAACAGATCCGAACCCACGATCCCGGCTTCCGAGCGAGCGAAGTGAGTACATGCCTTAGACCGCTCGGCTACCGTGACCGGTGTAATTAAGGCATATACGTAAATAAATATTATGTCAGGGTTCTGTTACTGTAAACAACGAAGAGAAAATAGGATCGTAAGTGACTTACATTGTGAGAGAATGCGCGAAAAGGCACAGTAGCCCTAATAAAAAGTATTTAGTACCTAAAGGCAAATTCAATTAATTTATTGTTTATTTAACGACCGCCTCTGTGGTTTAGTGGACAGAGTTCCTGGCTAAAGATCCAGAGGTCCGGGTTCGATTCCCGGCGCTACCATATTTTCTGAGAAATAGTGGGTCTGGAACGGGGTCCACTCAGCCTCGTGAGGATAACTGAGGAGCTATTTCAAAGAAACAGCGGCTCCGGTCTAGAAAACCGAAAGTAATGGCCGTAGGAATCCGTTGCGCTGACCACGCGACACCCTCAATCCGCTAAAGTTGGCACTAACTTCGCCGACAAGCGGCGGTCGCTCGGTCGGTATAGTTCGCTTGCGGACTACAGGTCACGGAGTTTCTTTTCATTTTAATTGTTTATTTAACGCCGCTGTCACTAACTCAGACTCCTACGTCAGGTCATCAGATGAGAGTGAATGAATTGAAAAAGATGCTAAGGAAGCGGCCGTGGCCTGAACTATGACACTATCTCGGTATTTGCGTCTAGAGACTGGGAAAAACCAGGATGAATCTGTGGGTAGTCGGTACCCTGAACGAGATTTGAGAAATGAACGTGAAAATCTCTACTCCTAAAATGGTGCTTAGGTCGAGGCAGCAGGTTCCTTAATGTTGGTAACAAGGAACCTGTTTACGGCGTCGCGATCTTCACTTTTGTGAAAGCCTCAAACAGAACTTCATCAGCTGAGGAAACAATGTGACGCTAACTACATTTTGCGGACTGACAGCTGTTCTGGAATACTGGCCTACATACCTTGGTCGTTCTCCCTTCGCCGTTGCAACATCTGTTCCTCTTTCTGTTCTTCTGTCTTTCGGGCTCTGTCCCGTTCAGTTTGCATCTGTTGGCGTTCTGTCTCCTCAGGCTGTGCTGCAGCATTCTCAATTGCTTCCTTCTCCAAGATTTCTTTTAGACGGGCTAAAACAAAAGAATGCAATCTGACTTCAAAATAATATCAAATGTTTATTTAAATTAGCTGTGGGTAAAGGGGCAGGGACGTGAAGCTGATCACTCACCTCCATCTAATGCCGAGGTAAAAACGGTAGAGTTATGCCTCTACCTTCCCCATAAACCGTGACTGTACATGTACAGAGTGTCCGGATGAAAAGTATCCAAAATAAAATAATTATATCTCAGAAAGAATTTATTATAACATTTACAGGTTACACCATTACAAAGGGAAACTATCAAGGTTTCATTTTTCTGGGTATATAACTTTCTCAATAAATTTAAATGTGGGCTCTCTTGGTGGCACGACAAATATCCAGGCGTGAAGTATGTTTGGTGTTACCCTAGCCACAGCATCCCTTATGCGGGCCTTCAGGTACTGAAGGTCGTTGATCTTCACCTGGTACACAATGTTCTTCACATAACCCCACAATAAAAAAAGCCAGTGGGGTTAAATCTGGCGACCTAGGAGGCTAAGCAACTGGTTCATCTCTGCCCATCCATCTCCTAACCGTCTCTATGTCCAGGTGATTCCTAACATGGTGGCGGAGCTCCATCTTGTTGGAGGATAGTTTGAGGTGGTAACTGAGGCAGCGCATACAGCTCCAGCATGTCCAAGTATGAACGTCCGGCCACAGTCTTTTCCGAAAAGAAAAACGGCCCAATCAGCTTGTCGTGCATTAAGCCGGCCCACACGTTCTTATTGGGGTTGCCCCTCTCCAGCTCACATGTGACATATGGATTTTGACTGCCCCATATCCTGCAGTTGTACCTGTTTACAGCTCCACTGACTCGGAACGTCGCCCCGTCCGAGAAGCCCACTTGGCAGAGGAAATCGGGTGACGCGTCAATTCTTTCTAGCAGGTCCACAGCGAAGTTTGTGCGTGCTACTTGGTCACTCGGTTTTAGTGCATGAATCATCTGAATCTTGTAAGCTGTTAGGCGGAGCCTTTTGTGTAGCGCACCGTGCACTGTTGAAAGTGGAATTTGTAACTTCAAGCAAACAGCACGAATTGATTTGCGTGGACTTCTTTGGAATGCCTCTCTAATGCGACCGTCATTTTCTTCAGAGGTCCGAGTCTTTCCAGGAGATTTTACACGCAACAGACTACCCGTAGTCCTCAGTTTGTTGTCCCAGAACCGAATGTTTTTCCGTGTAGGAGGTTGACGTCCATATTGCATTCTAGTACGACACTGGACAGCCGTAAGAGATTGCAACTCTGCTAGCCACAACACGCATTGAACCTGTTCCTGTGGTGTAGACAGCGTTACTGAGCTCACCTAAGGTCACCAGCTGGCGCATGCGCGTAAGCCTGGCATAAAAAAGAACTTCCAGAGTTTTCCTTTCCGATGACATAAACCGGATAGGTGTATGATATTTAGCTTCCGAGATATATATATTTTTTTATTTTGGATACCTTTCATCCGGACAGCCTGTATATTGTTTAATTACATAATTAAGTACAGAGATAACTTCAACGTAAATGGCGCAGAAAAGTTTCAGGTTGCTCCACGAGGACTACCTCCTTATCATATAGAAGTTTACGCGCCCCAGTGACCGGGAACACTCTGCTGGCGGGAGCGTAAACATCTGATAGAGCCACCAATGCCAAACAGGTGAAAGATTGGGAGCTAGACGAAATGTAGCCCCTGATCCTCCCGATTGGGACTGGGCGTGGGGCTAAGACCGCACCTCGAAAAGCTTTCTGTTAAGAAACCCCCAGAGAAATATCACGAATGGCAAGACGCACACAGGGTTGTAGCGCCAGTAAAGAACAAGAAGAAAGTTTGAGGTTATGGGGGAACAGAAATATAAAATTAGAAAAGAATAGAAGGGGTAAAGGTGGTACTTACAGCAAGAGGTAGAAGTATAGCAGGAGATTAGGCTAAATGGAAGTAGGTATAGGAACTATGTACCGCAGGAACTTGGTCTTATGTGGACTAAGACCTATGTAATGTTATAAAACACAATTCAGTAGTTATAGACATATTGGAATCTACAGTAATCTGAAGACCGCAAATGAATGGCAATAGAATGCACACGTGAATACCCGTTAGCCGTACGATTGTTGCCCCTGAAATAAGAACTTTCAACGCCCATTTCGCGAGTAGTGATGAGACATGCTCATGACGAAGTAACATTAGCAATATTCAACACAGGGCAATGAAATGTTATGTGGTGACAGATATTCCAAAAAACATGAAATATCACTTTTCTTTCGTATCGACTTAACCTAAAGACGGAAATACAACCAATTTCGGAGGCGCTGTGGTTTTAATAAACTGGGACAATCGACAAAACACAAAATAACAGCCTTAAATCACGTGTTACATAGCCACAGAAAAAAAAAACTTTATTGACGTATCTAAATTATAGTGAGAATTTCCTCTCGCTAGTGCAGTTAGTTAAGAAGATGCGAGTCAACTCCGCCGTGCTTATGCGGCAACTTCTCCGACGTAACCGTACTGCGGCACAATCTATTCATCAGGTACGCACATACCAAGAATAAAAATATGTTCTGAAAAAGAAGTTCTTCAGGATGGGTGTTGAGAAACTGGAATGGAGTTCCCAGTAGGTAATACCTAAAGACTGATTATGGCTGGATGATCTGGTGATTCAGAGTGTGAAATCCGTGGAGCGAACTTCAGGAAGCACTAGTGGGGGTGAAAAGCAATAGAGCGAGCACTGTGTTGTCCGAAGTTTTATGTGACATCTCGTCGCAACTGCCTCTGGGAAGGTGCGTATATATTCATGATGGATATAAGTAGCCTACAGAGGTCTCTATGCTTAACTAATTAAGCACTATGCCATGAAGACGTATGGGCGAGTGGATGTATAGATCTAAGTACTCTTGACCTCTGTACTAGGACGTAAATTGTCAGCTTCACGTCCCGGAGAAGGAACCCCCGATACCCACTGGACAGGAGCCTGAGTGGGCTCCAGAAACGGTCTGGAGCCCGTGGAGAGGATACAAATCTTGTCCTTTCGGGACTCGAACTCCGACCACTTCGCAGTTCAGCCCGTAGCCAGTTGCTATACCGACTGCGATATCCCAGCTCCTACACAGTAATATAAGAAAGTGAAGCCAACGGTTCCTTATTCCTATCTCGCGGATTTTTCTACCTTGAGGTGATGGAGACGGCAAGTTCATCCGAAACGTCGGTTCACACAAGCTCTACACAATGTCACATCCCAGAAGACGGTATTCCACCTAGCCACCGCCGTGAAAACCTGAAATCTTACATATAGAGTCGGGTTTATGTTATTAATAATTCAAACTGATTCTCTCGACTCCTCCATAGTCACCTTCAGAGACAGTACTTTGTACACGAGAACTATTTGCAAGAAATTCAGAAGGGCAGATATAAGCTTAAATACCGTAGAAGTCACTCTCGCAGTCCCATACTGAAGTTCACATAATGTTTTAAAAATAAACTGAGCACACGGACTTTTCTCTACTGATGCTTACATAACAGAACTAGACAAATAAAGTTCATATTAAAGTTTGGAACGGATTTAAGTAAATTAAAATGCATTCTTGAGCGTAAAAATAATAAAAAACTACCTCACGTCTATTCTATAAATAAACGATCCTATTAAAAGAGACTTCTGTTGAGTGTTAGCATTATCCTGAAAATTACTTCAGTAATCCAGGTGAAAACTTCCAGGAATTCAAATAAATTGCGCTCCTTCTCTTTTGCAAATCCAGCAGTGAATGTTTTCGTTACAAATGAAGAGCTACTCCATTCTACTCGCTCAGTTGGCCACGGTACACAAATGTCTCTCATAAGAAATCTTAGTCTCGTACTGTGACAATAACAACTATGTGAAGAGAGAACAGGTGAGTGGGAGTACTTTGCATCTGAAATGTTTTCAATTTAAACCCGGAAATATAACAATCCAAATTAAAAGTACCGGCAACAACACATTTCGAAAATGGCAGACGAGGCAACAGCAATGGCAGAGACAAAAAAAAATTGAGGAATGAGAGAGACAGAGAAAGGTAAAATGAACAAAAGCATTTTCATTTATCGACAAGATGCGAGAAAGAGAGAAAAACGAGTTCTGTAAAATACAACCTCCCTTGCTGCTATTTCACCCTCTGTAAGCGTATAGGGGGAATAACACAGCATCACATTAGAGGGATGACGACAACGATGATGAATTACATCCCCCCTACTACCAATCAGAATACAGAATTTAACACCCTTGTCTGCGATTGGTCAAAAGCAAGAAGCTTCTCTCTCATTAAAAAAATCGCTCTTTTTTCTGCCGCTTCAGTGATCATCACTATGGGTAAGCACCCCGCACCCCGCACCCCTTTTCCCTTTCATTTTAGACTGGGGGGATAAAACGAAGAGATAGAGACAGAAGAGAAAAATAGATCTTTAAATAAAAGCATGCTCCAACTCTGTTATGGGCGCGCGTGTGTTGTGTACGTCCACAGTAATGATACAACAGCGTACACATCTCCGTTTCGAAAAGGTTACACCCGACTACTACGGCAAAACAAAAAATCGCCGAGACCAATTACAAACCTAACCTATATGAGACTAGTCATTTAGAAATCCGAGCCATCGCATTATTTGACGCACGTAATGAAAGCAATCAACTTGAAATATGAGACCAGCATTGTTAGAGCTCATCGAATTCTAAAATGTATTTCCAATTTAAGTAATCACTGCTCGATTTATTTTCATTGAGGCTCAAATATGTTCACCGTGAAATTAATGTCGAAGAAAGGCATAAGATGATTAATTAAAACAGATTAAGTAAAAAATATGTAAGATCTGAGGGTTTCATGGCGGTGACTATGAAGAATGCCGTCTTCTGGGATGTGGCGTCGTGTAGATATTGTGTTAACCGATGTTTAGAAGGAACGTATTGCCTCCATCTTCAGGGTAGAAGAAAAAAGAAGAAATAGCTTGAGCAGGTGCTAACAGGCTAATGTGCCACGACATAAAGACGTAAGAGGATCCCGCCGCTTTACCCCTGGAGAAAGAGTCCCAGTACCCATTCGTCAAGAGGCTGGGTGAGCCGAGAGCCGGTCTTGAAGCTGTGGAACCCAGGCCGCCTAGCCCATAGCCCGTAGCTAAACCGACTGAGCTATCCGGGCTCTGAAGTAAAGCTCAACACATTCTAAAGTTTAGCACTAGATGGAGGTGAACCGTCAGCCGCTTTCTCCTTCCGGTTGCCGTATATGTTAGCCATACGTAGGCTGAGAGCTTCACAGTAGGTAGTGTTCCTATCCTTGTTTTAATTTGCTCGAAATCGGTGTCTGCAGTTGACTCAGCAACTCGTGCCGCAGAACTCATGTTGCGTACTGCACGGAGATGACAAGGGAGATGAGCAGACTAAAACCAACCCCTGCATATTAAAACGGATGGATAGGCATCTTCCCCACCATCCTAAAACCCCCCTACAACACCACACTACCACACATAGCAGAGATATAAGGGGTTGGAGGCGGGCGATGAATAACTCACCCTAACTTAGAGACCTCCACTTCAACAACGACAAAGCTAAGGGTAGCTACCACCCCTATATTTCTCTTTATAGTACCATTCGACCGTCCAAGCCCTGGGTGGGCAAATTAATATGTTGGAAGCCGCCCGCGGGGGGTTTCAGCGTTTCGCTTTCCTTGAGGGATGAAGGTCCCCTATTCTAGCCCGAAATCTAGTTATACGATCCGTCTCTATGATAATCACTCATGAGAATTCCATAAGGGATAGAGAGGGGAGGGCTGCAATACGGTGGTGGGGACTCGCAAGTTTACAGTAAGAGCGACATGGCGACTCAGGCGGTTAATTCGGTCCAGATCGAGTCCTGGCCCTGTGGGACGTATCAGTCAGCGAAATTATCATAAAGCCGCCCCCCCACCCCATTAGCCGCTATATCATGTCCCACAACTCAAGGGCTTTTAATTGGATGCATGCTATTTCATGATGCACAAATCTCCTGTTGTAGAAAATGGACGGATTTAGCTCTACCAAGGGAGTAGGATGGGTTTCACTGGTCGCCCATACACAGGTTATATAGTCTATAAGTCTAGTCTAGTCCCTGACCACTTAAGAAGCGGAAAAATGCGAAGGCAATTAGATAAAAAAAAATCAAAATTAAATTCGAGACTTTGTGCTTATTAGATCAATGAGCAGCTATAATTAAACAAAAATAATACAAAATATACATAAACTGAATTCTGTGTTCTCTAAAACAGTTTAACAGAATGAATATTTACCCTACGCACCATGACGAGGAAATGTGAGGGCGTGGCAGTAAAGCTCCGCTCATTCCGGATGGAACAAATGAAAATAAATGAGTAGCTCATACTCTAGGCCCATTAACCAGAAGAAAGGGCGCCAACAGGTGTTCATACTACACAGGAAGCCTGGATAAGGCGGCGAAGAGAGAACTTCCGGGCATCGACAGGAACCGAACCCCCGCCGTTCAGCCCGATGCGTCATTACTGACTGAGCTACCTCTGTTAACAATAAGGAAATCATTCAGTGGCATGCTTTATATACTTAATTTAGACCTTTATATAAATTTCCACTGTTCCAAGGTGTTCGAACTTCAATCCTGAGGTATCTTTATTTTCAAATTTAATTGAAGTCCTTTCACAAAGAGAACAATTAATATATCTGCATAAACGAACCGATAAAGAGACACCCTGAACCTGAAACGAAATTTCAGCACAGTACTACAAGCGCCACGCACACACGACCACCAAACAGACTTAGGGTATCACTCATATAAGCATTTCCGAGTGTCCATGTGACCAGCTATAAAACGCATCGACAAAGTATATACTCTCGGCAATAATAAATATATATAAAAAGTTTAAAATACTCAATATATTCACAAGTTATTAAAAATACAGTCAACATTCAGAGAAACTTTAATAACCAGTGTGCATAACTTTATTGATCTCTTCACATGAGCCGATCAACGAGGGATCCGGAAAGTAAAGATACAAGTCCAGTAAAAATGCAAGGGATTTTTTTTCTTTTTCCAGAAATGGCAGTGCTGCCGTGTGATATAGGAACCGTATGACAGGACAGAGTTCACCGGTCACAGTCACGGCAACGGTGTGCTCGCTGTGTTTGTTTAAAATGGCCGTGTCGATTCAAAATCCCGCCGAATGTGAGGTTCGTGCAGTAATTCGATTTCTTCACGCGAAAGGAGAAACTGCTGCTGATATTCATCGCCAGCTTGTTTCTGTTCATGGCGAAGTTGTTACGAACAGGCAAAACGTGGCAAATTAGTGTCGTGAATTTGAAACGAGTAAAAATGATGTTCATGATGAAGGCCATCCGTTGTCACTGATGAAAACAACAAAAAAATTATGAAAACATTCGTGCTGACAGACGGTTAACCATCGATGAACTTCATCAACAGTTCTACATGGCTAAGAGAGCAGGCGGGCGATTTTGTACGACGCTGGAAAAAATAAAATCGTTCCCAGGCTCACTATGTGCACTGCAATCCATGTTGGCTATACTGAAAAGTAAATAAAGGTGTGCTTTTAAAAGTTCTACAAGTGAATAAAAAATACTTTAAAAATATTTTCTGGACTTTGTATCTTTACTTTCCGGATATCCTTCGCAACTCCCAGTTTACAGAGAATACAACTTTCTGATCCCACTGTGAACTCTGGGCGAATATCATAAAAACAAGTAAAAAGAGCCATAGTTTAACGGCTTATGAGTCCAGGAGCAGCGTATCAACAGCCCCACCTTTCTGTTTAGATCATGCTACAAGAAGGTAGACACTAAGACTAGTGACGCTATTTGCATAATGTCGATGTTGAAATCCTGGAATATGTTATGTAACATCACACGCATAAGATGTTTTGTTTCACGAATTAAGTTTTAAAACATCTGAAAAACTAAACTAAATTTCCTAGAAGCCTTCTCCAGGAATACCGCTTAACCGTGGAGAGGTCTGCGCATCCCAATGACCGGGAGAGTTATGCTGGCGGCAGCGAAAGCTCCATTCCAGACAGGTCGAAGGGTAAGGGCCAGACAAAGTGCAGTCCCTGGTCCTCCAGGTTGGGGGTTTACTCTTACGAGACCATCGAGGAGGACAAGACCCATAGAGGGCGGTAGCGCCAGTAAAGAAAAAGCTTCTAGAGGCCTTGAAAATGGCTATTCTGCAAGAACATTTATATATGGTTTACTTAACGACGCTGTCAACATGTCATATTATATACCATCATATGATAGGATGATCAGTGAATAATGAATTGAAAAGGAAGTGGATGGATGCGATTGTGGCGTGACTTGACGTAACATCCTAGCATCTGCGTGAAGGGCTTCTCAATTTAGCTCGTCTCCGGGTCGAGATTTGAATATGGGGCCTCGAATACGAAGGGGCGCCAACCACTCGACCAAAATGTTCAGTTTTCCTAAAGAAACGGTGCAATTTTGCTTCTGGTAAGTCACTGCAAACTCTGTGAACTTCTGTGAAAGAACAGTATCGAACAAAATTTGGAAAGCGTCCAAGAATTCCAAACAAGAAGTGTGGGGCAGGGAGGCCAGAAGAACATGACATGAATGTGGAAGCCTTCGTGCCTAGGACTCAGAAATCTGCTTGCCTAGTGACATATACGCAACCCACAATTGCATGGTGACTTCTGTAGAGAAGTACGCCGGTACTCATACAACAGCTGCATCAAAATCTGTACAGCCAAAAAATGAACATAAATGTTAGACCTTTAAGTAAAGTGATAGTTGGAAAGACAATTAAATATATGCATGTTAATATGAAATGCCATAAGTACCAGATAATAATGGGGGCACGAAGTAGCGTAGTTGGTTGAGGAACTATGATACAAGCCCGAAGGTTGCGGGATCGGATCCCGATGAAATCATTGGATTTTTTTTCAATTGACTTAATCCTTCCAGCCGCATTATGGCCCTGGGGTCGACTCAGCCTCTAACAGAAATGAGTATCAGGATTATTCTTTGAATGTTCTTGGGAGTAAAAGGCGGCCGGCGCGTAGGGCTGACAACCTTATGCCATCTATGAGCCGATTGTCTAGAAAATGTGGGCACCTCAACATCACACAAATCTATGGGCCCCCACGGCCTGTTACAAGGATACCTTCACTTTTTTTTTACCATATAATAATTTCCTTCAGAAATTAGGCCCTTAAATCAAAGTGACTCTTAAAATGGAAAAAAAAATGAAATTTATACCTGACAATTAACAGCGGTATAATTAAAATGTCTTTCATAAAATTCCATCAAAACCTACGAAGTTTCTTTAGGTAAAAAAAAGTAAAGCTATCCCTGTAAGAGGCCGGAGAGGTCCATTGGGTTGTGAGATGTTGAGGCCCCCATATTTTCTATACAATCGGCTCACAGATGGAGGTAAGGTTGTCAGCCTTATGCGCCGGGCACCCTTTACCCTCAGGAAGATCCCTGGTACTCATTTACACGTATACATACATATATACGCAATATGTATAATTTTCTAAGGTCACAGTAGGCCTGTCGTAAAACAATGATGAACTGATTTCTACTTAAGGAAATGTGAACATTTCTACAAAACGCATTTCCTTCATAAAATGAGGGGTTAGTGTTAATTTTCGTTCCGTTTCTATTTCCGACAGATTTTATTATAACGGATCGCACAATTACTAGTCAATACAAATCAGAAGCTAATAACGTCAGGATATAAAAACATTTGAGAGCCCAGCAATTAATTATAAAGTCCCCATTTACGTTCAGTACTTCAGAATAGAAATAAACAAAACAGTGTATTGTCCAATCAGAGCAGGTACCACCACAGCGACTTCAAGACTTGTATGTGATAACCAGGGCCCGGATTTTTATGACCTGAAAATATTTAAAAAATGACCTACAAAATGACCGAAAAAATCCTGAAAAATGACCTAAATGAGAAAGAGAAAGAACACTTAGCTTCCATGTTATTCACATTTCAGAAAACATATGAAGAAAAAATCCCTAAAATGGCCAAACATGACAAGAAATACCCTTAAAAGTCCAAAAGTTTACCCCCAAAATGAAAAAATGACCTTAAACCTAAAAATGTCAAAAAATTACCTATAAAATTTACATGTCTGTAACCAGCAGCTCATATCCGAGATTTATATATTTAAGAGCATCGCATAGGATAGAAGGAAAAAAAGATGACGTCATCAAAATCCGGGCCCTGGTGATAACTAAGGAGTTCTCATTTTTTCCTCTCGCTCCCACTTTGGAGCATAGGGCTGATTTCTCAGTTTCATGATCATTTTACAGACGGTAGGACTCCTTGGACGGGTGATCAAGGCCTCTACTTAAACACAGGACAACACAATCACAGAATAAACACATACACCAAACATCCATGTCTTCTGTGGGATTCAAACCCACGATCCCGGCTTCCGAGCGAGCGAAGACAGTACACGCCTTAGACCGCTCAGCCACCGTGACCGCCAGAGTTCTTACATCCCTCCCTTTAAACCCTTTCGAGGAATCTCAAACGCATTACGATTCACAGCTCAGTCACCGTTGCCATCCATGTGGAAGTTTCAATACGATTAAAGAGAGAGAAAAAAAAACCTTCGGTGAAAGTGTACTGAGGGGAGGGGGAGCGATACAAGCCGTTTTGCTGTACACGGAGACTTGGCAGATTCGTGTAAGCGCCCTTACATATTCTGGTGATAATGCTTGTAGGAAACTGTACGCATGGTGGAATGAAATTAGTTCGAAAACCTCTACATGCCTGTCACATACAGTTTACATTCAATATGCTTCTGCTTAAAATTCAAGGGGAGGGGAAGGGGGAGTACAAAGTCAAGAGGTGGCATTGAAACTTGAGAGATTTTTCTCTCAAAATCCCTAACTATGTGTCATTAAAACGAAGCTGAATTTTAAAATTCTGTTCTCTTTCAAGGTTCAGCATGAAAGGAGGAACGCCCGGAGAGGTATACACATCATCAGTGCAAGAGTGAAACAATGCCACAAGACATTTGTTATGGCAGAACTAAATAAGTGGTAATTATGAATGACAGGTAATAGTAGTAAATTTGACAAATCTCGTGATAATAATCACTTCTATCGGTAATTATTCATAATTACCAACGCCCTCTGGTAAACATAATAAACGGAATGTGAGATTTAAGATTTTCATGGCGGTGACTATGAAGAAAACCGTCTTCTGAAATGTGACGCCGTGTAGATAGTGTAAACCGACGTTTTGGAGGAAAGTATCGCCACCGAAACCTCGGTTTACACAATATCTATACGACGCCACATCCCAGAAGACGGCATTCTTTATAATAAACAGAATTTTATGACTATTTCTTGAGCGCTTCAAACGGTGGTACGGATTGATCAACCAAAGACAAATGTTTTCTTTAAATGTACCTAACATAAAATAAAATATACCATCGTAAAGGACTCGAGAAGGGGATACGTGCTAGTGTAGTTGGTTGAGGCACTATGCTACAAGCCGGAAGGTCGCGAGTTCAAGTCCCGATGGGGTCACTGGATTTTTTCAATTGACTTAATTCTTCTGGCTGCACCATGGCCCTGGGGTCGACTCAGCCTCTAACATAAATGAGTACCAGGAATATTCTTGGGGGTAAAGGGCGGCCGGCTAGTAGGGCTGACAACCTTACCGCCATCTATGAGCCGATTGTCTAGAAAATGTGGGAACCTCAGCATCTCACAACCCTATGGGCCTCCACGTTCTGTTACAGCGATACCTTTACTTTTTTATCATGAAATGTGCTGTACAAATTATTGGCATGATTCTAACTAAAAATTTATCTGCTTAATAATAAATGATACAAACTCCGTCCCAAGTGCAAACAATATATATTATATGTCCTTGATCTTGTTCTCCTCTACACTACATGTTTCGGCCTCTAACTGCCATCATCAGGTGTATACTCTTACGTTGCTGGCACACTGAACCCAGTCTAAAATTTAACATTTAAAAAACACATTGTTATTTTCTTCGTTATTATCAACATCTACCTCGTTGTTATCTGTCTGGTATGTAGATTATTTTGCACACGTCAATTTTGATTTTCCTGTAGTAGCACTATAAAATCTTTAGTTATAATTTTAAAATCCTTTAAAATTTTCTCTAAATTTTAAATTTAAAATTTAAAATTGTTAGGGTTACTCGCCCTATGTCTAAAGTGCTGCAGCGGCTAGTTCTTGTTTCCACACTGTACAGGTGTTATTCTGTGTAGTCTTCCTGTGTGCAGTGTAGAGTGCAACAGGATGCTTAAAGTATAATATTATCTGAAGAAAGTTGTCTTCTGGGTTTAGGCACCGTGTATTCTTCGTTTTGGCCGACGTTTCGGAGGAACGTAGCGCCTCCATCTTCAGAAGACAACTTTCTTCATTGTCATCGCCGTGAAAACCTCAAAACTTACATATAATATTATCTGTTTAAATTCAGAAAAAGTACGGATTCAAGATGTGGAACTGATACATCATAATGAGACACAGGGATTTAAAGAGACATATAAAACTCAGTTCCGGCTTCATGTGCTCGGCGCGCTGTAGTTTCCGATCCGTGTATTTAACAGTATCTGCAAACAAAATACGTGCTCTCGACACTGTACACATCGAACACACAGATTGCACGGCATTCTTATGGCAGTTTCTGTACTAGCAGTCTTGGTCCTATCAACACAAAAAGAACACAGTACAAATTTGTAACCGCATTCATACACTACCAAATAAAATCCGACATAACAGAAGTAAATTTAAAAATAAGTTCTGGGAAGAAGGGCCCACTTTTCTTTGATGAAACGGACCGCACAGAAAACGAAAAAATTTGGGAGGCACAGACAGATGTCCCGTTGCTTAGCAACGATATCAGGGGACACACACAGAGAGCAAGGCAATTTCATACGCCTCATAAATGAGAGAAAAGGGACACACAGAGAGAAATTTGATCTCTTAAGTACACAAGAAGTTCCGGGAAAAACTAATCGCCTACTTCCTTTGATACGATACGGACCGCATAGAAAACATAGGCACACAGACAGCAAGGTAATCTCATGAGCCTCCTAATAAGAATTAGAGGGGGGAAACAGACAGGCAGACAGCAAGCCTAAAAATTAGGGGACACAGGGGGATATAGGGACAGAAAAGTAAGTTCATAAAAATCTTTTTATTTTTCTTTTCAAAATAGGGAAAGTATATTGAAAAGCAACATAAATTCCTAAACATGGTCTAGTAAACAAGAATATACTATGATGGACGGTGAGAAAATAAGTTTACAACATGTACGATATCGTAATCAAAGGACCTAGACTTATTGTTGGAACGTTGGAGGGTTCTGTTAATCATTACTGGTAACACTGCACGCAGTCTCGTCTGCCACTTACGGCTTATTCTGTGTACGGGTAATCCGAACATGGATATTCGATTGAACTGGAATTGGCTTCTACAGACAGGGACCAGCAGAACTCGTCCCACGATGTGATGTGGCTCCATTTTTGCGGAGTGGGATAACAGGAGAATTACCTTGAATGTATTATATAAGGAACTGTAATAAAAAACATGGAATTACATGCTTTGTAAACTTATCTTCTGACCGAACCTTATAAAATTCCACAATGCTGTAGCTGCAAGAGCTTGCCAGTTAGTATACAAATCTAAAATATTTTCTCGGGATCATGCAATTTTCCGTATCACATCAGTAGATGAACAATGAATACTTATAATAAATCTACTACCACACAAATTCGTTGGGTCTTAAAACGTATGGCGCCAATGCCCCTTCCCCTTAAAAAATTGAGATTTTCGTAGGAGTGCATAAGCTAATCTATCCCTGTAACAGGCCGTGAAGGCCCATAGGGTTATGAGACGTCGAGGCTCCGACATTTTCTAGACAATCGGCTCACAGATGGCAGTAAGGTTGTCAGTCTTATGCGCCGGTCGCCCTTTACCTCCCAGGAAGATTCCTGGTACTCATTTCTGTTAGCGGCTGTGTCGATCCCAAGGCCATAGTAGGTAGGATTAGGTAAATTAAAAAAATCACTTCATCTGTACTCGAACCAGCAACCTTCCGGCTTGTAGCATAATGCCTCAACAAATTACGCTACTGCCTGCCCCCCGTACGAGAACATTAGTATATTAGAACTGAAATCTGATTTTAACAAGAGAACGAAAAGGTGGCCTCCAGTAACACCATAATCTTACCGTGTTTAAAAAATCTGTGAGTTGGTTACAATGTCATTACTGGGCTGGCAGTGCCTGCCGTTTCTTATGGATAGTTATTATTATTTCAGAACTTCACGGAACAAGAGTGCGTCTTGAGAAGCTAATAATCGCTCAAGTAACACAGACATGCCTCGCCTTTTATGAATCACCACTGGATCCTATCCTGAGCCCGATTAATCCATTATAAGTCTCACCCCATTTTTCTGAGACTCATTTAAGTATCCTCCCATCTACGTCTAAATCTCCCAAGAGGTTACATTTTGACATTAAAATTTGTATGCGTTCTTCTTCTCTTCAATGCGTGCTACATGCACGCCCTCTTCACTTGATCATTATAATAATGACTGACTTACAGGACCAAGTTATGAAGCGTTTAATTACGAAACTGAATTCCTTTACGTTCCTCCCCCTCAGTGTCCTGCTCTCAAATCCACTCAATCTGTGAGACCAAGTTTCACATCAATACAAAACATCGGGTAAAGTATTCAGAATTACTGGGTTTTGCGACTTTGTCCATCGTCTGGTATTCTAGAAACTAGAAAACATGACGTTTCGGGAAGTGGATCTGTTGCCGTCCTCAGGCGAAGGGGGGGGGAGACACCTACTGTGTTGGGTCCCTTAGAAAGAGCTAACCTCTGCAATCTACTAATCGGGTGAAGTTTTATTTCAGAATGAAGCCTAAACTGAGAAACTCGGATGGCCAGACCGAAGTGACGCCATTCTTGATGAGTAAAACTCTCTCGAGGTGCAGAAGTTACGCGTTAAAACATTTTTACGCTAATCAGTGGGCGCGCTTACGGAGCGCAAGTAATGATGGGACAAGTGGCGGCAAGAGCAGCACACCCTCGTTCGTAATGAAGGACAATTATACACACCGAAAGTCACAGAGGGCTTCTGGCCGCTTCGAGTTGCATTGCTCTGGGATTTCTAAACAGAACGTATGTCCATCTCGTTTCCAACACGAACTTCATTCCATCCAACTTGGAAGTTTGAAATGACATCATACGCCTACAGTTTACAATACAAACTGTAGTGAAATGGATGAGAGCAAGACATTCGTATTTAGAAAATTTTCCGAGTGTTATGCGAAACCACTTCCGGTCGCAGTGGCGGCGCGGTCTAAGTCATGAACTGTCTTCGCTCCTCAAACACTGAAAACGTTGGATCGAATCTCACTCAAGGCATGAATGTGTTCGTTTAGTCTGTGTTGCTCTGTGTGTAGGTAGAGGCCTTGAGACGGGCTCATCCCCCGTCCAAGGAGTCCTGGCGACTGTGTATAGGATTAAGAAACTGAAAAAGCGGCCAAGGTCCAACAAAAGGACTCTAGAGCCATAGATAGATAGATAGATAGACAGATAGAGAGATGAAAAACCAGTACCACGAGACATTTTATTCATGAAAACCATATACCAGTCTTGAAAATGAACGTATGTTAGTATCAATAGCGTAGTTTGTGTAAGCGATTTTTATGAATACAAATATTGTTACTGAACAAACAACAGTATGTTTCAACTAGGATCAGGTCCGTAAGAACCTGCCCAAATTGGCGTATGGCCTATTTTTAAAATTACTTACTTACTCACTCATGGAGTTGAGCCCTTCTTGAGGAGCCGCCAATTCTGCAGCTACTCAAGAGTTTCCCAGCATTTTATGGAATCCGAAGGTTCATCACCGTGTTCACAAGAGCCCTCCACTGGTCCCTATTCTGAGCCAGATCTATCCAATCCATACCATCCTATCCTATTTCTCTAAGATCCAATCTAATATTGTCCACCCACCTACGCCTTGGTCTTCCCTGTGGTCTCTTTCCTTCTGGCTTCCCCATCAATATCCTATACGCATTCCTCGTCCCCCCATTCGTGCTACATGACCTGCTCACCTCATTCTCCCCGACTTGAGCATTCTAATTATACTTGGAGAAGAGTACAAGTTATGAAGCTCCTCATTATGCAGTTTTCTCCAACCTCCTGTCACTTCATCTCTCTTCTGCCCAAATATTCTCCTCAACACCCTGCTCTCAAACACCCTCAGTCTATGTTCCTCCCTTAACGTCAGAGACCAAGTTTCACACCCACACAGAACCACAGGCAAAATTACAGTTTTGTATATTCTAATTTTTATGTTTTTGGACAACAGACGAGAAGACAAAAGGGTGTGGACTGAATGGTGTGAAAAAAAACTGTCATAATTCACACATCCACAATGCCACAGTAGGAACAATGACATTTCCCAATTCACTGGAATTTGTAGTCTCGATGTTACCTTCAATTACAGTCCTCAGTAAAAGAAGCATTCTTCCTTTCCATCGTACACTGGTTAGTGTGATCATTCGGGACACTTCTATTGGTCCGAGAACTATGTTTCTTCTTAATGCGAACCAGCTAATATGGTTCCTATGTTACACTATGAACAGCTGTTACGCACCCCGGAGTTTTGCCATAACCTGCATGAAGCAGGCCTGCTAAGTATACCACAGATCTGTTATTTTCAGAACAATCTGTAGGGCTATCTCGGCCCCAACAGCTGATGGACTGGAATGTATCCCAGAGACTTACGGAACAAGTGGTATTACAATGAACAGCTGAGAGGCTGCTACGTGCTACAGGGATTTGTCACTTTCAGAACAACCGGTACTCCGGCGAACAGTTCCTGGGCTGCTACGCGCCTCGGAGCCGTGCAGTGAGCAACGGCTTCCGCGTCCAATATGACGTGTGTGCGTCGTGACGAAACGAACACGAGATCCGAGCGGTTTTCATTTCTCTACATCCTCAAAAACAGTGCAGTCATACGTAACAAATTCCGTTTCCATTGTATTGCCTTCATATTTTGCGATGGTACGCCAAACTATGTGATCCACGCCGCAGAGAAGTCACACTAAATTGTTTGTCAGATAACGTTCGATTTATTTAAAAATGTTGTATCAGCTACCAAAGTTATGTAGTGTCCAATCAGATTAGATTAGTATACTGAATTGGAAAGGACGATCTTAGGACAAACAAAAGACTTCAATTATGGATGTCAATGACTCAGTTAATATTCGAACAGCCTACCATCGGAATGAAGAGCTCTGTCTCGTAGGATATAACGTCGTGTAGCTTGCTGAAAGCCATCCGACGTTTCAGAGGAATACGTGGCCTCAGTATTCACGGTTAAGTAGTATGCCAAGCAAGAAACTAGCATTAAGCAGGGCCTCGCTGCTTGCGTCACGCTGACTTTTTGTTTGGCACTGAAGATGGAGGCGATATATTCCTCCGAAATGTTGGCTGACTCTTAACAGAATATATGGCGTTATATCCAGGAAGACAGAACTCTTCATAACCACCGCTGTGAGAACCTGAAATCTTACATACGATTGGAATGTTTGTCAGACACGGTTGCTAAGCTAACCAGCTCGGGGAAGTTCAAATGAAGCTTGTTCACATTAAGTTTCAGGACATATCTTTTTAATTCAAAATCACATAGAAATTCCGTTAATATCTGTTTGAGTTCTCAGATAGCATAATTCTACTGAAGCAACGAAACGTGCCTATATATGAGAATTAAATCAATAACCTACAACAGTTAAGAGCCAGGATAGCTCAGTCGGTATAGCGACTGGCTACGGGTTGGATGACCGAGAAGTCGGAGTTCGAGTCCCGGTAGGGTACAGAATTTTCTCTTCTCCACGTCGTCCAGACCGGCTCTGGGGTCCACCCAATATCCTATCCAATGGGTACCGGAGGCTCTCTCCTCGAGGATAAAGCGGCAGGGGCGTGAAGCTGACCACTCACCTCCAGCTAGTGCCGAGGTCAAGAAAATGTGTTTAATTAGTTAAGCACAGGGACAGTTTTACCTTACCTACAACAGTTGCGCGGTAAATAATAAGTACGAATTGCAGGCATGTATATACCTATTCAGCTATAAACATAAACACCATGCATGACTTCCACTGTTTTAGTTTTATAACAAATATGGGCAGTTTTATGGGAGATATGAAATTATATACATTATTTTCTGTGCTGTTTCTTTTTTGCCTTTTCATGTAGGCCTATGTAGTACAGAGAATATGAAAAATACCGGATCTTTGATTGTGAAAAGAACGACATCGGAGATTTTGACGTATCTACACCTTAACCTCTCCCCAGAATAAGAACAGAATTTGAAATATCATCCGTATGTATGTATGTATGTATGTATGTATGTATGTATGTATTGTAGCGTGTTTGGTTGTCACGCTACAAATAAGTTCACGCCGTCCTTTGATATAGCGAATTTATTTCGTTCGCTCACGCTTTACACACATTACAATCATTTGCACTTGCAGTGTTACAATCACTGCTCACAATATTCGGGCGAGACGGATATTCCAAACTGGCTTCTTAGACGGGCGATCCGAGGCTTCCTTCTTCGAGGCTTGTTCCGAGACTGTCTTCTCCGAAGACTATTCCGAGACTCAAGGCTTCTCATCGAACCTGGCCTATTTATACCCTCGCCGCTGCTAGGCAAATGAACCTTCTGTTATAACCATGGAGACTCCTGTTAGAATTACCATGGAGCAATTGTTGTCTCCTCTGTAACGGTCTATTGTAGCGTTTCCATAGAAGTTACCCCTCTGGTTTGCCGACACGTTACAGTATATATGTATGTATGTATGTATGTACAGTATGTATCATTTTTGGATGGGTGAACGTGCGCCTACCTAGTACCTGGACGGTTGGAATGATTTTATTCATATTTCGTATTCAAGGGTTTATACATTCCAGATCGGCACCTGCTGAATCTGACCAGGCCAGATGCAAAAACAGAAGCTCGTCAAATGAGCCCCACAACATAAAATGGTTCTTCTTATCGAAAAATTAAATTATGATAATAATGGAGACCATACTATGTAGATACCTTCAGTGGCCGATCACAGTGGCCGCGCGATCTAAGACACGAACCGTCTTCGCACGCTCGAACACGGGGATCGTGGGTTTCAATCCCACTCAAGGCAACATATTCCTAACCCGCATGAATGGACTAAGTGGGAAGAGGTGTTCTCTACGCGGTCCGTGCGACTTACCGGCGGTGAAGCATAGGACCGCTCAAGCGACTAGACTGCCGTTGTAGCGGAAGCTACTAGAAATAGGGCATAATCTGCTGTACTGAGCCTGGACTGACAGAAGCCCTGTATATATTTAATACATTTATTATCATGTTTAAGATGTAGAATGTAAATATCCTTTACAGTATGATAAATGACTTAGTACTACAGACAGACCAGTCCTCTCTTCAGAGAGGGCGCCCCACAATAACAAGACCTAAACTGTCAAACAGTAATGAATATCTGGTCATGAGCCCCAGATTGGGCTCGACACTAAGATTGACTGACTGAACGACCGTCAGTCGCAATGTGACTCTGACTTGAGTTTAGTTAGTTGCGCGACAGTCGCCGGCCAGTAAAGACGTGAACCCGGAAGTTCAAGGATCTATGGGTTTGGAAGCCGATACCACATAATTGCTGATGAAGAGACATCAGACTGAGAAGGTTTAGAACGTGTAGTCCTCAACTGCTGTGTGTGTGTGTGTGTGTGTGAATTAGCGATACCGCTATAGTAACTTGTAGTTACGACCTGTAAGTGTTCAATAAGCCGGTCACGGTAGCCGAACGGTCTAAGGCATGCACTGTCTTCGCTCGCTCGGAAGCCGGGATCGTGGGTTCGAATCCCAATTAGGGCATGGATGTTTGTGTGCGTTTTTCTGCGTTTGTCTACAGGTAGAGGCCTTGCGACGAGCTGATCACTCGCCCAAGGAGTCCTACCGTATGTGTAAGATCTAGAAAAATCGAAGTGAACGGAGAAGTTCATGGAGGTAGGCCTAGGCCCACTGGGGCTGTAGTGCCAAGGGGGGAAAAAAAGTGTTCAATAAATCAAATTACCAATCCAGCCCCCTTCTATAATCATTCTATCACATGACGATATAAATGAACAGTTCTCTTCTTCCAGTATTCATTAGCCCACTAATCTCTCCCAAAGAACGAAAGGATGCTTATGAAATCACCATATTCTGTGTGAGTGCGTGCGTGTGACATCTTTCAGCTTTTGACCTAGGTGGCCTATGTTCACGAACCGTGGTCCGTGGTATGAACATTAAGCCACTGCAGGCCACCAAAACGAGATGCTTTATAGTTTCCCATAGGCAGTAATAGCAACATGGACGAAGCGCAAACCTGAGAAGTGCAAGCGTTACTTAATTTAGGATCTTCTTAGGAAATTCTAGTTTTGTCTTTTTTCTCTTGGCACTACAGCCCCAATTTTGGCCTTGGCCTACCTGCATGAAACTCTCCGTTTCACTTCGGTTTACTAGTTCTTAGACATTCGGTAGGACACTTTGGGCGGATGATCAGCTCGTCGCAAGGCCTCTACATGTACACAAACACAGAAAACACACAAACACGGAACATCCATGCCTTGAATGGGAGTTGAACCCACGATCCCGGTTCCGACCGCTCGGGCTACCGTGATCAGCGTACTGTTTTTTACTTATATACAATCAGAAGGACATAGTAAGTTGGAAGATGGTGTTGAATTTGTGATAGAATTTACCATAACGACGAAAACAATACGTTAAACAGTTCGAACTGGTAACATAGTCACATACCAGACGTTCAGAGTAACAACGTGGTGATTGCAACTGAACTCAACTGTACTGCTATTGATCAAACCTGATACATGCGTCCCCGGGGGCGGGGAGTTACACTCAGAGCGGGTCCATCACATCGACCGGCAATTAATAATGGACAATCAGTGTGCGGGCAACAACAGCCTAACGCAGAGCTCGGATTCTGGAAGTTTCATACAGACATTGCCTTTATCCTGTACCAATGTGTACTGACAAACTGAACAACCAAACCAATTCAAATTCGAGAAACCAACCAAATAGAAGGAACCCATCACAACCAGCCACACCAAACTAAATCCCATTAAACGGAACAAGGAACCAGATTAAAGGAAACTAATCAACCACACCAAACAAAATGAAGTACAAAACAAAAAGACACCAAAACGAAACAATCAATATGACGGAAGAGAATCTACTAAATCAATGCAATTCATATTAAACAAAATTTAAAAAACGGAACAAACTAACCAAACAAAATTATATCCAACCAACCAAGCGGCACGAGTGTAGCTTGTCGAGTCGAGGAGGAGCTCCAATAAGCAGACTTCTTGAGAAGCTAACAGTCGCCCAGCAAGTCAATAATAATTTTATGAACTTCGGAAGTTCACTATTGTGTTCACAAAAGCCCGCAAACAACACTTACCCCATATGCTTATTACATTTTGTTCTCGTATTAAAATACCTAACACGGTTTAACGTATTTTTCACAGAAAGGCAAAGCTATCCCTGTAACAGGCCGTGGAGGCTCATAGGGTTGTGAGACGTTGAGACTCCCACATTTTCTAGACAATCGGCTTATAGAGGGCTGTGAGGTTGTCAGTCTTACGTGCCGGCAGCCCTTTTTCCCTAGGAAGAATCCTGGTACTCATTTCTGTTAGCGGATGAGTCGACCCCAGAGCCACAGTGCAGCTGGAAGGATTAGGTTAACTGAAAAATCCAATGACCTCATCGAGAATCGAAGCCGCGACCTTCCGGCTTGTAGCATAGTGTCTCAACCAACTACCGCGTGCCCCCTATTCTTCAGAAATGTTATAAAATACAAATATAATAACAACTAACCTGAAGGAAGCCTAATCAAACACCTGAATCGATAGTTTATTACAAGGACAATAATTCTGCAGAATGATAAAAGACATACCTCTCAGTCCGAGCCTATTCTCAGTTCTGTTTCGGCGTATGCCGCTGTTGCGATGAAGAGATTGAATTACCGTACAAGGGAGAATAGCATAGCAACCAGGAAGCAAGGGAGAATCGCCCAAAAAGCCAGCGCAACGTCTACTAAATATACCACTTACTACAGACCGTATGATATTGTGGTCCTTGGATCGAGACAACCTGAAATAAGCCAAATTAATTACTTACAGGTATAAATAAGGACGTACGAGCCGAGTACCCTGGAGTGAAATGAATCCGCAAGAGAGCCCTCTTCACAGGGAACGCGACACAGAGTCGGCGTTTCATAAACATGAAGACGGCTTTGTTTGCGAGACATTCACAGATAATCATGCTTCGGACGATTCGCGTCAAATCTAAGGTTTAGGTGCCACAGAAACATGGTCATCTTTTTACTTGCAAAGCCGCTTACTCGGAGAAATTATGTAGAGTGTAACAAACTGCTGGATTCTAAAGGATTCTGACGATGGTGTATGACAAACAGAATTACTGGCGTTTTGGGGGGGTTTTTTCCATCGCCCGGTATTCTGCACAAAAGAAGGGGAGAGAAGACACCTACTCACTTAGGCCCCTTAGAAAGAGTTAATCTCCATCAATCATTGAGATTAGCTCTGCATAATGAGGAGTTACATAACTTGTACTCTTCTTCAAGTATAAATGGAATGATCAAGGTAAGGAGGATGAGGTGGACAGGGCATGTAGCACGAACGAGGGAGAAGAGGAATGCATATAGGATATTGGTGGGAACCCCATAAGTAAAGAAACCATTAGGAAGACCAAGACTATCACAGCACTTGGATAGAAAAGCTGAAGAAAAGCGCGAAAATCTATCAGACTATTCGGTGTACCAGCTAAAGTTCGAACCGAACACTTCCCGAATACAAGTTTAGAACAGCATTACCGCTGTTCAGTGGCCCGTTTTGTGCCTCGTCCAAATGAACACAGAGTGTAGCAGAACAGTCCCACATTATTCACAGAACTGGTTCAAAAGGATGAACCGACGCGCTTCTGTAAATATTTAACGACTATTTTCAGACACTCTGCATATAGACGTACTCATGTGCATACAGGTCTGTTTATGCAGACACTCTTCAAAGGTGTCAAGACATATATTCCAACGTGTCACTAGCCTGTAGGTAGAAACGTCTGGTTACTGCAGCGCCTGATGTGCGTATACAAGCTGCCGTATCACTTCTACATTTCTAGCAAGCGTCCTGAAACAAACCAACGCATTGCTGATATTCTGCCAATGCCTAGGGCAGACCGGACCATTTCCACTCATAGACACACATTGTATGGATGAACAGAAGTCTAAAAGACCTATCAAAGGCCGTTCTTAAAAAAAATATCAATCACAGATTAGTTTTGCGAATGAATTTAAGGCTGTTAGTGGGGAAATAATTCTGAAGTCACTTGATCCTTAGCAGAAGTGTTCAGTTCATCAATTTCGTGACGTCTTTGGGATAGAAATAAAAAACACCTCCAAAGAACTTCATCTAACGGACCATTAGTCTTGAATAATAATAATAATAATTCAATTCTTTGTTCAATTCAATTCTTTATTATTTATGTGCCGAGTCAACAGCCGCAAGGCCAATTACAGAGAGAGCACAGTGCAGATACAAGTAATTATATTATGGACAAACACAATGTAAAGTCAAAGACAAATTACAGGCAAGCACTAGAGGAAAACACAATAATGCAGACAAGTAAACAAACAAACAACAATAATAATAATTTCATTAACATAAATCAATAATGCAGCAAAATAAACAAACAAAGAAATGATAACAATAGCAATAATAATAATTTCATTAAAATAAATCTAAGTGTTATAGAGAACTGAGAAATGAAACGTATAAATATTTAATAATCANTAGATAATATGGGAACCTCGACGCCTGACGACCCTATGGGCCGACTGTCTAGATTCTAGACAATCGGCTCACAAATGGCGGTGAGGTTGTCAGCCTTACGCACCGGGTGCATTTTTACCCCCAGGAAGATTCGTGGTACTCATTTCTGTTAGAGGCTGAGTCGACCCCAGGGCCATAGTGCAACTGGAAGGAGTAGGTCACTTGAAAAAAATCAAATGAACTCATCGTGAATCGAACCCGCGACCTTCTAGCATGTAGCATAGTTCCTCAACAGACTACGCTACAGCGTGCCCCTAACAAAAATTATAGACATGTCAAAAGTAAGAAAACAATAAGAGATATCTGGAAAAATTCAAGTAGTTCAGTGTCATATCAGTTGAGTTCTATACTAGAGGAGAGAAAACTACTGCTGGCTGGCACGCTTTATAATTCAATAATGAAAGTGTGTAAAACACAACATCTGAGAATGAGTTGCGTTGATGGTTGAATCTGTATCATCACTTATGCTACAAGTAGCCTACAGTGAAGTTATGCCGCTCTTGTACTGACTGTAGACTGCAACTGCTCTTCCACTCTGCCTCTGCATACAACTGACCAAAATGCAAATTTATACGAAATCAAGTTATCTCTTTTGCAAAGGTCCGCACAGTAGTTCACCACAGCAACTGACAGGAAATTTCATTACTAGGATTCCAAAGAGACGTAATGACATTAGGAGGAGCATAACTTCCATGCAACTACGTCAGAGCGAAATAAAATGGCTGCAGGGCCTAAACTATACAGGGAAACAACACTGCCAAGGAGATGGAGGAAACAAATTGATCATATCAAGGGACGCTCAAGAGCCCATACACGTGTCATGTCAGCGAACCGAATCCCAGGGCCTAATAAATCAACGGACATCCCAATTGAAGTTCTCGACATCTCGAAAGAGGACTTTGTGGTCACCTCAGCTACAGACCTACCTACTGCAACCACAGGCCTAGAAGGCAAGTTTTTTCTTTGCCTAAAATATTGTGACAACACCTGAAACACGCGCACGTAACAGAAAAGACATAGCAAGAGTGTTTTCTACGTGTCCGCGCAGTGCCCATTGCCAGGCAACGGGTCACTAAGCACATTCCCGCAGAAGCAACGCGCGGAATAATACGAACCAATACACACCCATTCTTGATAACAGAAGACGGTGTTTTCTGTGGGGTAGGTGCCAAGAAATTATAAGAGGGCACAGAACGGAGTACAATGGAGTCAGTCGTAGAACAAGAACGAGAATAGAGAGAGTCCTGGACAGTCAAGGAAGAATGTTTTGGCTGATGATTTATTATTGAGTTATTGTAATTGATTGTGATTACTACTGATTGTATGTATAAGAATGTGTTGATAAATCCAATCATCCAAGCCACAAATACGTGATAGTATATTTTGGGAGTGTGTCATACACGTAGCTTGGGTAAAGAACCTCAAGGAAATAAAGCCTCGTGTGTTCAATGAGACTTGCGATAGTTGTTCCCAATTCACGTTGAAAATACAATGCAGTAGCTTTCTAATAACGTAGCAATCTACAGTACCATCTTATGATGAAGCACCTTCAGGGATGTTTTAGGCACAGTTAACCCTTCAAAAACTTAAGTCCTTCTAAACAGTATACGAAAATTCAGTTCGTGCCTAATAGGAAACACATTACGTCACCGTTACAAAGACCAAAATGTTAAGACTGTTTAGGGAAAGAGTCGCTGTTTATTGTGAGCATCATATGAAACATATAAATACACTCTGTGGGCAGAATGCGGAGTTCTTAGTATTTTAAAACATGTGGTACATAAGAGTAACAATTTGGATTTACGCATGTATAGGCCGCGTGCGTGTATAGGCCGCAGCACAATTTTCAGACAGAAATTATAGAAAAAATAATTTTCTTGGAATATTATTTCAGGAGTAGAAATTATTCCGAAATTTGGCAACGTTTATTTTTTTTAAATGAAGTGTGATTTCGAATATTTCGAATATAAGCCGCACCCCAGTTTTCCTCTTGAATTTTTGGCAAAAAATGTGCGGCCTATACATGCGTAAATATGGTATATGGGCTAAATAACGTCAATTTCCCAACATTATATTTAAATAAAAATACAGAGCAGAAATTACAAGGTAGTAACTGTGTATACTTAGTTCTAATTAATTTTTGTAACATATCTGTGCTATCACGCCAATAACAATCCCCAAAGGGCACACTACATGACGGGAGGCTCAGAATCACTCAGTAAGAAATTTGTCGCCTTTCACGGCACTCGAAGGCTGACGGCAGTCTTCATAATAGTCTGTCAGAGTTTGCTAGACGAATCCAGCCCAAACTATTCCACCCGATGCCGCAAAAATGCTCCGTCTGTCTGACAGTTGGCTTAGATCAACTCCAGAACGGTTGGATGGATCTTCATTAAATCCTATAATTAGGAGTCACACTAAAATTTGTACACATACGAGTATACTAATTTAAGCCAAAACTGGACAAAAAGGACAGGTACTTTCCATTAAGACCTCGGCCTGCATGCGATCCTGCGGGAATCTCAATCATAAGTCATAAATACGAGCATTTTTCAGAGCAGAAAATGTTTGGAACAAATGTTATACTGGGACTGCCTAATCGCCTACTTACCTTTGATACGATAGGGGCCGCGTCCAACAATTCTATTGTTGCGTGTGTATTCGTTGCCCCGGTAACATTTTATACCGAGCCGTTGCTTGGCAACGGGAGGGATTTATGAAGTTCATGATACTCATACCATGTTTCATGAAGACTGGTTCAGCCCTTTAAAAGTTGATAAATGGGATATAGAGACAGCATGGTGATCGCATAAGCTTGCTTTTTTTTTTTCAAAATAAGCGAAGTAGGCTAAGAATGAGAGGTATATATGAAGAGCGCCATCATCAGGGAAGTAACACTGTGTAGTCCGGTAGAAATCCATAAACGTTTCGGAGGACCATATTGCTTCAATCTTCAGAGTCGAAGAATAAGCCAAGCAGGAAACCGTCACGACAAAGGCACCAAACAGAATCATCCGTTTGCGGAGAGCTCATGTTTATATAGGAAACAGAATGTAACTTCAAGAAAACTCGAGTTGATTCACGTTTGTTGCTTGCTTGGCTTGGCTTCCTCGACCCTGAAGATATGGAGACATGCTCCTCCGAAACGTCGGTTGGCTTTCAACGGAGTACGTAGTGTTATATCCCAGAAGACAGAAATCCTCATAACCACAGCTGTGAGAACCTCAAATCCTACAAAGAAATCGTGTTATAAAAAAATAAACAAATACACAATGTTACAGGAACTGAGGGGATACCAGTGAAATAGTTCCCGGGGTTATGTGGGTTTCTATGGCAACGCCAGGTCACTCGATGCTGATACGGTCGCCTTAGACTTGTTGGCCGACGGGCTCAGGTGACTATGATCAATACAAAGGTATCACATTTTATAAAATAACTAACGCAATTACTATTTCAATTCTCAGATCAAAACAGTTATAAGTGCACGTCTAACACAGTATTGTGTTCAACTGTCAGTCCTCTTCTACCACTTGGTGGGGGCACGCAGTAGCGTAGTTGTTTGAGGCACTGTGCTACAAGCCGGAAGGTTGCGGGTTCGAGTGCCGATGAGGTGGAATTTTTCAATTGACCTAATCCTTCCAGCCACATTATGGCCCTGGGTTCGACTCAGCCCCTAACAGAAATGAGTACCAGGAATCTTCCTGGGAAGGGCGGCCTGCGAGTAAGGCTGATAAACTTACTGCCATCTGTGAGCCGACTGTCTAGAGAAAAGGTGGGAGCCTCAATGTCTCACAGTCCTATGGGCCTTCATGGCCTGTTACAGGGATAACTTTACATTTTTCTTTTACCTTCTATCACTTGGTTAACAATGTATACCCTATATGTTCCTAGAATATTTCACTTCATCTATTATTCTGCCTAACTGGAAGACTCCCTAACCCAAGACATCCAAACAGAACGTCAGAAAAGAAGGGAACTGGCTTACGATCATGTCCAGTGGTTGGCTCTGGGATTGACGGTGTTACATCCTTGGGTTTTACTAATTAATATCAGAGAGTTAGTCTAACCCAGCAAAAAACAGAAACTATATTAATATATTCCGGTTGTCCAGTACATTTCAAGTATAGGTAAAGCAAAAGGTGTAGTTGCCCCTGTACTTAATTATATAATTAAGAAATATACTCTCACTTCTATGCGTGACTATAGACGGGGTTTGGAATGGTAATTGGATTTCTTCCGACACTTACAGATCGTAAATATTAGCTATGCTAATTCACACACTCAGAAGTTCACTATAGCACGTATTAAGTATTCTCAGTGCTGTGTCTTCACAGGTCGCTGTCTGCTAACGGCTTTCAACGCCGTAGCTTCCTCAGCTTCGTGTTCAAATCCTTACTGGCCGGCGGCTGTCTCACAATTAATTTTCAGACTGGTAGCCACCTCGCACCAACCTCGTACTCCAACTGACTAAACTCTAAACTTGCCCTGCTTACAACACCTCAGCACGGACCGCGCAGAAAACACCGTTTCTCATTTCCGTAGTTCAACTATTGCCGTGGGACTCAGTAACGGCTATAGCATACCTGTTTATTCCGCGGTCGTTACCTAGTGATGGGTCTATATGCCACAATAATACAAAGGCAAACCAGTATGGTGGAGTGGAAATATGGCTGCACCATTTTAAACCTTGGCACTAAATGGAGGTAAGTGGTCAGTTTCACAACCTTGCTTCTTTACTCCCAGGGATACAGCGCCCGGTATTCAGCGGATAGAAGACTGTGGGCCCCAGAGCCGGTCTGAATTCTGTGAAGAAAATAAAAAAAAATCTTTCCCTGACTGGAAACGAACGTCGGTCGAAGAGCCCCTAGCCTAGTCGCTATACTGACTGAGTTATCATGGTTCTTTCAAGTATACGTATTGATACGTGTTGGGGGGTATGCGTGACTAATATTGTGAGTACTAGATTCGATTGATTGGAATTATTATGCGTCTCTATTAAAATTTCACCTGGTTACAACAATTCACACACTTGACTCCTTCTGGATAACAAATCTCTCACTGTTGTCTGGACCTTGCACTAGCCTGTAGTCTTCTCTTCTTTATCCTTCTGTATTCTTCTGTCGTATTCTGTCCTCTTCTGGCCAGTTCTTTCCCTGAGGTAGGTTCTGGTCGAACCGTATGGAAATCACCTCCTTAAGAGTTCTCTTTATGCGTCTCCGATATAGCTGTCCGTTTCTGTATCCGTTGCCTAGGAGACGTCTTCAGTAGTTCCTCTGTTGTGATTATTGAGACCTTCGCTACTAAGGAACCGAAGTTCTGTTGTTGACCGCGTTACACGGGTTCTCTGGTTCCACACCTCAATGCTTTGATCAGCCCGTCACAGTATTATTTATAACAGAGTGTATCAGCAGAAGTTACTTAGGTTCTTCTCAGATCTATTACCAAACACACACAATCACAATCCTACGTTAGTACTGTCGTAGGTCCAGTAAAGCTAGTACTTTTACCATCTCAGAAGTTCGCAAGTTTAACAACTTTCTTTATTATTCATGATAGGAAATCGAAAATACGACGGAGTTGCATTCAGTGACATGATCACACCAAGTTTGGTAAAAATCTATCAAATGGTTCGCTAGTTATTGAAGGGAGATAGACAGACATACAGACACACGAACACAGATGGGCTCAATGGTATGGCGACACCAAAAGGCCCCAAAACCAACACTAATACATGTAAGAAGATAAAATTTGATTCTGTTCAGTGAAGCATAAGGAGCCGACGTATTAGCTTTGTTTCATAGTCAAAAGACATGTCACTTCCATAGGCCCTAATAATCAAAGAACATTATAAACATACGGTCCTTGAAATCATGTCGCTATAGCTCCAGATGTCAGTATAGGCTTATTACAAACTCTCCAGAAGGATCAGCTCTTCACCGAATTGTCACATTTTAATCTTGAGATCAAACACAAGCCTCAAGGGGGCCGACAATACTGAGACCCCTTTGCCGGCATCCCTCCTCTTGTCATTCACTAGTGTCTTGAACACTGGCAACCATGGTAACACTCCGATACAACTATATTAAATGAAACAAGGAGTTCTCGGAAGAACTAATGGCATACTTTCCTTCAATGCGACACGGACCAGACAGAAAAAAAAAATTGGGGGGGGGGGACAGCAAGGTGATGTCGTAAGTCTCCTAACAAAAATTAGGGAGATACACAGACAGAAATGTGATTTCATAAGTCTAAAAAATTAAGAAAGGATGCCTAAACGGACAGGCAGACAGACAGCAAGGCGATCTCATAATCCTCCTCTTAATTTTCTTCACAGTAAGAAAAGTAAGCGAAAAATCGGCAGGCTCTAGTATAAAAAGGAAAATAAACAATCTCTTCCGCCGGTCATGGTAGCCGAGCTGTCTAAGGCATGTACTGTCTTCTCTCGCTCGGAAGCCGGGATCGTGGGTTCGGATCTGTTTCCTGTGAGGTACGAACTGAATTCTTATATATTATTCTTATACACTGCCGGGATCATAGGTTCGAATTCCACATAAGGCATATATGTTTGGTGTCTGTGTGTGCGTTTTTCTGTTTGTACACAGGTAAGAGANCCCACTTAGGCTCACATAAACGATACGACGTTTCGGGACTTGTCTGTACGTCGTCGACAGGTGGCTGGTTGTCACACAGACCAATATTTTTATTTTTATATTCGACTTAGTGGTAGTGCTGGCCGCGTCATAACTCAAGCGGTTAGTAGCTGGCTTCCCACCGCGGCGGCCCGGGTTCGAGTCACGATCTGGTCAAGTGGGATTTGTGGTGGACAAAGTAGCGCTGGGGCGGGTTTCCTCCGAGTACTTTGGTTTCCCCTGCCAATCTTCATTCCACCAAATTCTCCATCATCATAATAACCCGGGGTAGGTACAATAGGTCAATCAGTGGCCGCCGTGCCGAGTGGACCCAGTTGGACTCCACCCCCCACTAAGCGAAAAAAAAATTAGTGGTAGCGGTCAGAATAGAACCCAGAACCATGATACTAGCGTCATCCCGCGGATATAATGGTTAGCATACAGAGGGTTCCTGGTTAAACCATTACCACTGCCACAACATCGCAAATAAAAATTATATGCCAATATGACTGCAGCCAATCAGACAGCACTAGAAGCAGCTTCCGAAACGTCGTATATATGGCGTAATAAACAAGCCAGACACGTCAGTCGCTATTAATCTTTTACGCCTGAAATTCGGCTAAATAATATTGTCACGTGTTAGTGACTAGACACGGCGTTAAGACTGGTAACTGGATGTACCGAAGGCGTTTAACGCGTAACTACAGATGATAATGGCGCTACCGCTAATCTGCACACTTAACAAATCGCTATAGCACACGCTGTCTCCGTCTGTTATAAACTTAACTAGTCGTTGCTCGGTTACGGTTCCCAGCAATAGACAATCTTCCGTCCTCGAGCTTACGGCGTTGCCGTCTGGCTACCACCTCACAACTAACTCATAATTGCACCTGTCGACTCCAAACTAACTAACCTGACTGACTGCTGGCCCTCGCCAGGACAGCGATTCTTGGTTCCGAGTCCCAAGGGAATCGTGACCATATTTTACTGACGACTGTGGGAGCCTTTAGTCACATCGACTAAATATTTTATTTATTTTTCATTAAGTTCGTGATATCCTTCGAGCTCAATATACAGCTTCGGAGTGGACCGCACAGAAAACGTCTTCCACAGATCTTATATTGTTGCTTGTTTATCCGTTCCCTAGTAAAGGCTCGACTGTTTGATGACGTAAGAACGTGATTACTGTGCCAATGCCCAGCAACGGATGACGACTTATTAAACTGTTCGGTAATTTCACCATACCAATTTTCATGTTTATTCCAGCTCAAGGCGTGTGTTGAGCATGGGATGATGGAAGAAATACAGAATATTTAATAAACCCTGATCAGTTCACAGATGAGAGGTACTTGAGCACGTAACACGAAATCCAATGTGAATGACTGTACCTTATGAGAAGCAGGTTAACAAAAGCAATTGGAATGTATGTGAACAGAGGGACATGAAGAAGTATCAACAAATCAAGAAGATGCAGCACTCTACGTCTGAAGACAAATCAACAAAGGTAGTTTATGAACCCACCGAACTACTTACTGTACCTATCAGAAAGAACCTATAGGAGCAAAAAAAAAAAAAGTTTACAACAAAGGGCCCGCCGCACTCCACTTCACGGCACATAACAACAAACAAATCAACAATTGTGAGTGAATCACAAGAAAAGAATGGGAGATACAGGCAATCTTGAACCTTACACACACGCACTGTACGTTATACAGTATTATTAATAATACTGGGGGTGGAGACCCCCCGGTGGAAGAAACATCAAGGGCTGTCGGACGGTTTGAATTGTATTTGCACGGTTGGTTGAGTTTCTGTGCATGTCAATCCATGTCATGTCATAACTAGCCGCTCTGCTGCTAATTCTGTTGAAGCAACCACCTGCGTGGCTGTACAACTTCGTCGGAACACAATAGACCTCACAAAGCTTTACTATGGGAGGTCCCCCCCACCCCACCTTCTATCTGCTGTCGGGATGCTGGGAATTACGTGTATATACGCTCTATAAATGCCACTCACAAGTGGAGGTTCTGAACGTACGGAACGCATGAAGAAAATGACTCTCACCTTCGGAAGTTAGACGAGTGTTCCTTTGTGAAGTTGGAAGAGTGCCGAAACGTCCGCTATTACTTCTTAGAAACGTGTAGCGTCACAAAAATGTAGAACATAATTATTCAGAAAGAATGCCGACTCGAACGGGAAATGAATACTTTGCTTCCTTCTACTTGAACCATCAACAACTTGGCATTTGACATAGTTGGAAATTATTTATTACGCAGCAACGTCAGGAACAGAGATAGCTCAGTCGGTATAGACGCGGGCTATGGGCTAGATGGCCAGGGTTAGATTCCCAGAGGAGGTAAAATATTCTCTATTCTCCACATTGTTCAGACCGCCTCTGAGGTCAAGCAGCCTTCTAATCAACGGGCACCGGGCGCACTTTCCAGAGGTAAAGCGGCTGGGGCGTGAAGCTGAACATTTAGCTCCAGCTAGTGCCGAGGTGAAGAATGCTGAAACTATACCTCCACTTCTGCATACGTTTTCATGGCGTACTGCTGAATTAACTAAGCACAGGGACAACTTTACTATCTTTTTCTTATGCAGAACCGCCCCCCACCCTAACCATGTGGTTGTGTTCCAAAATACAGACCAAGAAAATTTGCTGTTAGATGATCATCAGTTGTTATCAACTCAGCAAAGCCTAAGATATAACTTATAGTCTTGTTTTCCGTCTGTAATGCAACAATAGTAATTAAAATAAAAACTGTGGCTTTAGTCCGCAAGCGAACTATACCGACCGAGCGACTGCCACTTGTCGACGAAGTTAGTGCCAACTTTAGCCGACAGAGTGTCGCGTGGTCAGCGCAACGGATCCTCACGGCCGTTACTTTTGGTTTTCTAGACTGAAGCCGCTCTTACCTTGAAATAGCTCCTCAGTTATTCTCACAAGGCTGAGTGGACCCCGTTTCATACCCATTACTTCTCAGTAGCGACGGGAATCGAACCCGGGACCTCTGAATCTGTATCCAGGAACTCTGACCAATAGACCACAGAGACGGTCACGATACTAATTTAACATTAATTCACATTTAATTCACTAAATGTTTAAAACGTCATTAAAATTATTCAAATATATGTACACTTTGTGTTTATGCTACATGTTTCAGCCGCAGAGGGCCATCTTCAGGCAACACACCTTATAAATGAGTCTGCTGCTCTGTGCACTTGGTCAAATTATATTCATTAAGGCACGTCGTTGTTGCTGTTATATTTTTTAATTCTGATGTTGTAGGATGATTGTTTGTGATGATTTTCTCCCTACAACTAAGATAGCAGCACACCCAATGGGGCACAAAAACAGCCGCAATATATAAGATAGGAAGAAAATCGTCCTATAAGATGAAACATGTAGCATAAACACAAAATGTGCCGATATTTTAAACATTTAACGACCATTTAGTGATTTAAGTGTTAATTAATGTTGTTAAATTAATATTGCTGCATTATAGAGAGAAAACAAGACTATAAGTTATACCTCAATGCAACGGAATGCTGAAATATAATATTATGAAAGCCTAAGATGACTGTTCATTCACTACACAAGAGATGTGTAGACCTAGTAACATTCATAATATCTCACTCGGGCAGATATTGCAGAATATGCAGGCGTCTTTATTCTGTTAAGAATCCACAATATCCTCCCTTCAATCCTAATAAAAGGCATTCAACGGATCACAACCAAAAATTGTAGGGGTATATTCGATGACAGCTACTCCTATACCAAAAGAAACCTAACTTAGAGTAGACCACGAAAACCTGTCGAAGTCTCAAGAATTATTCACGGGTTTCACACCAAGCGCTCCGCATCCAGAAACCCATCAGTACCTAACCCTGCCAACACTTCAACAACATTAGACGCAAATGTAACGGAAGTCGAACATGGTCCTGAACGAGATGGTTGACGGAAGCTGACAGTCGAGATGCAATCCAGTCGTTTATATCGTGACATGTCAAGCCCCTGTTGGACAACGGGTGGTGGAACGAGTTACCACGAAGATGATAAACGGTCGGTTGCCTAGTTACGCAACAGTAAGGAAATATATATACAGTAAAACTTGGTTATAGCAACATCGGTTTCTGCGACACCTTGTCTATTGCGTCAAATATTCAATGGTACGAACTAATTCCTCATAAAGCAACTGTTTTTATACCTTGCTTAGTACGACATGCACAAATGCATCAACTTCGTATGTAACGTCATTTTCATTCCTGAATCTCTCTGATATGGACATTGAACGTAATTTAGAAAGTGTGTATTGGGCAAGTAACAGGAAACAGATGAAGATAACTGATTACTGTACTCGTATCTAGGTACAGTAAGGCACAACAATTGATGTAATCTACTGTAATTTGGTGAGTAGGCCTACCTTTAATATACAGTATTAGTGCGGTGTGTATTGTCAGTGAAAAGCGCTGTAATATGTCTTTGATATTACACATTTGGGCAATTCCACGTTAATGTTACGTTAGTCTGTACTTAACTACGTATTTCACTAAAAAATGCAACATTTTAACTCGGTTTTTGGTAGATCTTTACGTGACTAACATAAGGCTACTGTGGAAGTGCCCATTTCGGTTACAACGACATTCGTTTATAACGACACTATTTTTAGGTCCCTTTGATGACGTTATAACCAAGTTCTACTGTATATGTATTATTTAAGTAAGGTCTTAGAAACAAGTGTCCATTAGTTTCTCACAGTCTCACGTGCAACACTGTGTTCTATAAAATGTATTAAAAGTTATTCACTTTAAAGATTAAAAGTCCATCAATACATGTTTCGATTAATGTGGTCAAACAAGACACGCAGCACAACACACAACAGGAGAGAACATAACCCACCAACCCAAACATATATGCACATCAAGAGGACTTATATATTTAACAACATACGTAACAGAAAACAACAGTTTTCTCGCCCAATAATTTTAACACCTGATGATGACCACATTGGTCGAAACATGTAGTGATAAACTTTTTGAAATTTTAAAGCGAATAACTTTTTAATACATTTTATACAGCATTAGTGTTGCACGTGAGAATGTAAAAAAACTAACTGACACTGAGTGAAAAGTGCAACAGGATGCAGTGTAATATTACTTACAAACAAACAGTCGCGCAAGCTTATACCAAAAGTAAGATTCGAACACTGACATATGAAACATTAGCGACTATAACTTTGTTGATAATATCAATGTTGTATGAAGGATATTGAGGAGCATGCAGTAGAGGTCAGGTCTGAAACAATCTCCCCGAACTGCATTGCTGGAGAGACGGAGAAAGCTCTCGAATAGCTAGAGCCATCAGAAGACCACCACCAGCCTCCCTTTATGCCTGCTGCCGACAATTAACACAGCACAATGCGGGAGCTACCTTACAAACAAAACAATAAAGCTTATTACACAGAAACCGGATACTGCGTGGCATCTCGCAGCCAAACGGATCAGGGGCAGCTGAACTACAGCGCCAACAGCACTTGCCGATCTCTGTCTCTGGGACTATTGTATTCCACTGATATATTGGGGGTTTGGACTTTATCCATCGTCCTGGTTTTTAAGATAACTAATAAAAACACGACGTTTCGGAAACTGGATCTGTTTCC